>NC_140940.1:28721351-28898851 GCF_014529385.1 Adiantum capillus-veneris | reverse complement strand
GATAGTAGTGATGATGAGGCAATGGAAACATCCAGCAATCCAATGGAATGCCTCCGAAGATGCTTTGAGAAAGCTGAAAAATACAAGGAGACACTACCTGATGAAGCCACCTTCCAAGCAATAAGAGAAAGCCTAAGACCATCAACAAGTCACAAAGAAGTGGAGGATTGGTTTAACCATTCAGGTCAGGGGTCAACTACATCTGTAGACCTGTGGCAGGAAAACCTCTTTCTGCAGGATGAGAGCTTCATGGTAACTCTGTGTGTGTGTGTGTGTGTGTGTCACTTACTGAGACATGATATGTGCAGTCTTGGATTGCTGACAAGGATGACTTCCTTCGACGGCGGACTTGAGAGTATCGTGGAAGGGATGTGGCCCTAGCGCAGTACCTTTCAAAGCTTTGCGAGTTGCCAATATTAGTTTTTCACAATTCCATGTCACAAGAGGGTTCAATAGCAACTTACACATTAAAGACACTATCACGCTTCTTGGGTGGACCCGTGCTGCCCAAAAGTGCAGATAATGTCATTCTTGTGGACAAAGTGTTTGCCAGAGATTGTTTTGGTTACTGCCCGGGCTATACAGGTGGTCGCGCAACATATTACTACACTTACACAGCAATGGCACTAGCTCTTGGTAGACAAAACCCAGATGAACTTTTAGAGTATGGCAAACATCTCATGATTCGTTACAAGGGTGATGTGCCAAAAAACAAAATTGAACCTTCAAAATCTTGATACACTTCAAGTAGCAATTGTATAAGATCATGTATTACAGAAATTTTGTACAATGTCATCCACTCAGAGTATCTTTCTCCACTTGTGGTTCACATACACCATTGTCTCTCTCCACCTTCGTTGACTTTCACGAGCACCGGAGTTGTTGTATGCCATTGATCTTTTAACTTTTTGTTGTTGTAAATGTCTGATGGCTTGTGATGTTGCTGAAGAGGCCAAGACTTGTTTTGCCTGCATTCGATGAATGATTCTACGATAGAACCATTCAAATAGTTCTCTCAAACTGTTAGCCTTGATTCGAGAGCCACCATGTCGTGTGTACCTGAAATAAGCATTTCTCGCCATGTAATGAGACTTTTCCATCCCTTGGGTATTCAATATTTCCGGGTTCCCATACTTTTGTATAAAATATGGTAAATGATTGAAAATCATGTGCTGGATATGAAAACAGATTAGTTAGAATGTTTTACACTCACATAGTTACACATAAAAGAGAATCAAATACACCATAATACCATGTAGTGAGTAATCTGGGTGTCTGTCCATGCTGTCTTGAATGATTTTTTGAGAAGGTTGAGATTCTCCTTGAACTTGTTCATATCACCTTGTGACCAGTCATCTTTGTCTCACATCAAAAATAGGATGTCTATTGATCGCCAAACCTCAGCCTTCGCGTTACGAGTAGTTGGTTCTTAGTCTTTGACTGCAATATGTAGCTTTTTCCAGCTCTGATACTCTACCTTACTAACATAAGATGTGTTATATATTTTTCCATGTTTTGTTAGTTTTGGATCTCGTATTCCTTGGGGTTTAGATAAAAAACTTCGTGCCTTCACCCCACTGATGGATGGTTTGCATGGTACATCCTTCTGAGCAGTTGATCTCTTTTCACCCCGCTGGATTTTCACATTGCCACCATGAAGGCCCATATCCAACAGTACCAATTCTAAGCACTGCAGGGCTACTTGTCACTCTGCTAAGTTCTTAATTTTCCAAGAAAACCTGATATATAAGTAGACCAATTTCTCCACAATTCTACAAAGGGCATGCATTGTACAGATGGGGACATTCACAAGTGGTATTTTCAAAACCGGTCGAAAAGCAGGGTCCTCAATTTGACGTGTTGGAGCTTTTCTCCACCACTTTGGGTCCATGACCTTTGCAGGCTCCATGCAGAACAAACACGGCGACTTTGCCATTGCACCCATTCCACAAATATACATGCACTTTAATGTTTTGAGGTCACCTGCAAGATGCCACTGAACTTGAAAGTCTCCCCTTCCATCTAGACGTAGTACCTCTCCCTGGTTAGTATGTCGATCAATCACCTCCGGAATATTAGTTCGATGGAACACCCAATATAGAATCTCATGATCTTCTTTCTTTACCTACAACACAAAATAAATGAGACTTAAGTAGATGTGAACATTTCAGCTTAGCTGAGAATCTCGCTTACCTCAAACGCACCAAGCCACCATATGTTAGATTCCGATTGAACACTAAAATACAAAGGATCATCACTGGGACACTTTGAGAGGACTCTATTCATTAAAGTAATAGTAACACGCTCTAGCTTTTTCTCTTTAACAAGCTCACACTCATCCAGTTTTAACACAAAATGTAATACCCCACGTGACTCTTCAAATGTGATGTTGTAAAACTCCACCATTCTCTTCTGTAACATCTGTAGGTCCATAAAAATATTATTGAACTCATCATATGCCATGTTGTCCAAGATAGTCTCCCTGTGCCTCGTTAAGCTGAAGCGTCTCTTTCCAAACACTTGAGGCTGATGGTAAAAGTTTGGATTTTATACCCTTCTTAACAAAGATGGATGAGACAGATTTTTGTATAGCCGAATATCCTCTTTTGCTTACACCAAGTGAATCAAGTGTGCCTTGTATCTCTTTTGCAGCCACTGATTTCTCTGAAATAAAGCGGTCCACTACATTTCGTTGTAGGACCTTAAACTTCTTGTCATGTACTATATCTGCTTCTAGGCTTCTACTTATAAGTGGCTTCAATCTCTTTCCAATATTGTCTTTGGGTCAATGTTTTCCTTGTCATGATAGATTGAATCTCTACATGAAGACAATGCATAAGTAAATAAAAGAAAATTACTTCACTAACACTATTTAGGCACATGAAAACAATGCATAACAAGAAAAAACAAAAAGATTACTTAACTAAGACAATGTAGCAATATCATCGTGAATTCTTGTGCCCTTATTAGCATCTCTGTCATAAAAACTAATATCTAATTGTTGCAAATGATCTTCTCATGTTAAACTCATCATTTAATATGGGGAAGTACCAGGGGAGTAAAATCTAGAATATTGGTGAGGCTGTCAAACCGATCTCTGCATGGATCCAAAGGAGGTAAAATAGGGATCCAAAGGGGACAATCTGCAAAAGAGCAATGTGCTTCAATGGGTCTTAAAAGACCTAAGTTTCAGCTCCATTAAGACTTCCATAGGATAAGGTTCTTAATTTTAATTCATTTGTCCAAAGTCCAAAGTAGGGGAAATTGGATGGTCATGGGAAGACTAAAAAGTCTTCCCACATCCGGGTGATATCACTTAATGAGCGGTGAAAAGCGAGCGAGAGACAAAATCGAGCAAATAAAGGGATGGATATACTCATCACACTTGAAAGTTTTTTTTTTTTTTTTTTAATCCTCCCTATGCATTGAGCTTGTGGGGAAATGTTTTTACTTATACATGGTTTCCATTGTTGGAATTAGGGTTGCAGAGAGACACACACAGTTTGGAGAAGACCTGGGAAGCTCAAGGCAAACAATAGAGAGTGTATTACTTAGTGTGCAATGGAAAGATAGATAGCCCTAGAGTGATGGGCGTATATACAATGCACGGGGGAAGAAACCTCCTAAAGAGGGAAAAAATGCCCCGGCGGTCCTAGTGTGTTCACACACATCACTACCACATGTATATGGTAACAAATCCCCCCTGGAGTGATGCGGTGAACGAGAGATGGCACATGAGTAAAGGGAAGTTCCATGCCCGATAGTATACATGAGGACATGTCTCCCAAGGACACGCCTACACCAATTGGGAATGCTTCTACAATAGTGGGAGACACCCAAGGAACCACAACAGCTGTGAAGGGCTCCAAGCGGCCAAGAGCTGCCGCTATCCACTGGGATGACAAGAGTACACACACTCTATTGTGAGTGTATGAAGAGACTTGGACACACATTAAGAAAGAAAACCTCCGCTCCAAAGACTGGGAGGACCTTACCTTTGCACTTAATGGGGATATCAACGACAACTACAATCCAGAGCATGTCCGGAATCGCATTGACGTTTTGAAAAAAACACACAAGAAAGAGCCTAACAATATGTGTGATGCGATGTGGGGAAGGACTCCAAAAGCAACTGGGATTGCGGGTGCCTTTGATAGTGACAGTCGTGGGGCTACATCTGTAGCTACACCCATGGAGACTCCGATTGATGGTGAGAACCAAGAAGGTGGAGCCTCATCTCAAAATCCGCAAGTGGATGAAGTAGATATTCACAGAGTGTATGGGAAGAAAGCAAAAACGAGCAAGTCCGCCCTTGGGACATTCACAAAGACAATGGGTACTCAATTGCAAGGACTCTCAGAAGAGTTTACAAGGGCATAAGAGAATAAGTTGTCCGCATTTTGTGAGATTGAGATTACTCGCATGGAGCATGATCTCAAGATGCAACAAAATTATCTAAATATGCAATATGAGATTGCGAAGCTCATAGCCAAGAGAGATGACTAGTAAGTTGATAATTTGTAGAAAATTTTGTTTATGTTTTTAGTTTGTTCATTCAGAAGTGTTTAACTTTACTCATGCTGTGTTTTTTTCAGGTTTTCTACATTTCTTCTTGTCGGGTCCATTAATGCAGGTGCTCCACTAATAGTTCGGGTAAGCCCCTTGACTCTTCTTGCTGTCTTATTGCCATCGAACTTGTGAGTGTTAACGCATCACGATGTCTATATGCTTTTCCAAAAAATGTAGGATGGAGGATTGGGAAATGATGATGATCATGCTCTCTACCTTGTGCGATGCGGCAGGTCCACATGGTTATTTCACCTCACACTGATCTCATAATTTTTACGCACCATCTCTATTTCAAGAGAGCAATCATTCCATACTTTTGATGGTGGTTTCTTATGTGTGCTGTGGAATTTTTGTTGCATTAGAGATCATTGCATGGAGTTATGCATGCAAATATTGGTGGACCTTCCTGTTAGGACAAGGGCAAGGCCAGGGAGTCACAGACTACGGCTAGGCGGCCACCAGGCTAAGCAATGTGGATAGGGGATTCGTCTAGGGCAAGAGGCTAGGAGCATGCCTTTATAATGGGAGGTTGGGAGAAGGATCTCAAGGTCTAGCTACTCTAGGTCTTATACTGGTATCAAGAGCCAACCACTATTTTGGGACACAAAATGCGTGGAGAGCCACCCATATTGTTAGCTTTTGCATGTGCATGAGGCGTGAAGCCGCTCTACACAGGAAAATCGACAGCGTTCTCTGTGTGGGCAACCTCGCTTGCGAGGAGGGAAGGCAACGGGATCACCTACGTGAAACCGGGTGGTTTTCGTCTTGAACAGCGCACGAGCCCGAGTTGAGGAGAGTTCATCTCTGTGGTGGCAGGCGCAACCGAGCACCTCATGCTGCTCAATGAGCGTTTCTCGCTCTCGGCGGCTCAATAGCAGAATGCCATCGCTATTTTGGCTTGAGCTTTCACACTATGCCATAAGGCCAACAACCTTGGGCTAAAATTGTTAGCATAGACATACACCCCATACAAACCAAACACGCCTCGGCATACACAATTGGGAAAGCTTTGATTCTCGGCATACCATTCAACAAGTCATGAGTAATTGACGTTGCAAAATTTTGCATGCAATTACGGTAATACCTCCGGATTTGAACCTCAATTTTGTACCCGGCCAAGGGCAGCATAACCTTGCCGACAAGGGCCGAGAACTTCTTCAACAAGGCGTCAAGTTCTTGCCAATTCTCCAAATTTGCAGAAATTGCAGCACTGCATCAAAGTAAATCTGCGATGACTATAAGGTTTTAAAACAAGTATCCAACATCACTTGTTTTCTTCGGAAGCTCGAATCAACGACAATGCGTTCAAGTGGTGTAAGTGAACGGGTGGAATTATGGGTTGACTAAAGCTTTGATGACCAACGTAATTAGCATGGCTAATTATCATTTGTGATGCATACTACAGCTACGGGATTGTTTTTTGAATCAAGGTATTCTTCTTTCTCTTTTTTACACTGCATAGTGTTGCCATGGATTCAAATATCAATATGACCTTTGATTTTGAGCATCATACGCCTGATCCTTCCCATGATGGCTTGCGGCCGGTTACTCTCAGGGAGGGTGCCCACGACGCTACGGGAGGTGATGACGCTTATGAATTGCTCGATATTCATGAATTTTGCGCACTTCAGACACGCATCTCACTAATGGAAGGAAATTTTGCATCTTTAAATCAAAATGTCACTAAATTATCCACGTAAGTGATATAATTTATGCAGCAGCAGGCCAAGGGCCCTGTTGACACACACATGCATGAGCACGCTGCCGATCAGGGGCAAGGCCCTTCTGATCATGGAAAAGGTCCATCTCCGGACTCTTTGCACTCTCACTGCAAAGGAGGTGGACGAATTGTTGAAAAACACCAAAACACCGACTTCTAAGGGAGAGGACCGAGATGGCAATAAGGATTAACTGAATATCTTTCTCAGCAAGTGAGATGGAATTCACGCCTTACCGCATACTCTGGATGCAGTGAGAGCACCGCAGAAGTCTGACTCTGGAAGGCAAGGCCTACAACTGGTGGATGTCTCTCAAGGAGAAGAATATCATACCACGGAGTTGGGAGCCTTTGAGGCTATGTTTCGAAAAGAATTTCTACCTACAAATGAGGCAGATCTAAATTGGATGGCTTGGGACACGTGCTCCATGCGCCAATACCCATCATTGCTTGAATATATCTCTCACTGTCGGGATGTTATCCTCAAGTTGGAAGGACTAGACACCTTTCAACAAGTATATGGGTTTATCCGTGGTCTGACGCATGAGCTTAAGAAGCACATCAAGATGTAGGACCGTGAAACACTTGAGGAGGCCATAGTGAAAGCACACATTCATAATTATCCAAATGAAAAGAAATCACATAAAATCACGTGCCTGCTAATACACATGGTAATACACGCGCATAGTATGGACACAATAAAAGGAAATTTATAGTAGCCAAATCTGAAGCAGCTAAAAAACCCAAGGGGTCCCGTGGTCCTCTCTCTCCTGAGGACTTTGACAAGGCTAAAAAAGAGAAATTATGCTTTCAATGGTTGGGAAGCGTCCATGGCAAAAAGGATTGTCCCAAGGGGAAATCTGCTGCTCACAACAAGGAGAAAGCAGTACACACGGTGCAAGTGATGCCTCTTGAGTCTTCTTTATGATTCTTTATGCTGGAAGTAACACACACCGAGGTGGTGCATGAATGATGTATCACAGCTTCCATGTGGCAACAGGCCTTCGGTGCACATGAGTTAGAGTGTATGCACGAATATCTTCAAGGACACAAGGTGCGCATCTTGGTAGATGACGGTGCCCTCACAATTTCATTAACTATGCATTAGTAAAAAAACTCAAATTGCCCCAAACTTTGAGTTTCCACCACTACAAGGTAGAAATGATGAATGGTTATGATGCCAAAATATGGGATACTCAAGTTAGAGCCGTACCGTTGGAAATACAAGGCTATTCCACATCCTTGGATTTTCAGGTTATGAATATGGAGAGGGTAGATGTGGTACTTGGTAGGGAATGGTTGCATAGCCTAGGACCATCACTGAAGTGTATCTACGAGCACAATAGCTTGATGTTTGAATCACATGGCGCACATGTGTTGTTGTTACGACAGAAGGATATGCCTTCCTCACCACTGATATATACAGCAAAGCTTATGCAGCTTGTTTCTGATAATGAAATAGATAAAGCTTTACTGATATATACAACAAAGCTTATGCAGCTTGTTTCTGATAATGAAATAGATAAAGTTTTCTTGAGTTACTCATTGTGTCACTTTCTTTCCAATACTGAATCTGTTGAACATTCCTTAATGCTGCATGCTTCTCTCTCATCTCTTCCATAATGGCTATTTCTCAACAAGCAAAGGTTGCTAGTGACTTTAAAAATTTATTAAAGGAATTTCACGATGTTTTTCCTAATGATTTTCCATCAGGATTACCGCCGACATGATCGGTGCAACATAGCATCAACGTGGTTGCAGGCACTAAACCAATCAGTAAACCACCCTACAGAATGAGTTATTCTGAAGCTGCTGATGTGGAACGTCAGCTTGCTGACTATCTTAGCAGAGGGTTTATTCAACCCAGCTCTTCACCATGGGCTTCTCTTATCCTATTAGAAAAGAAAAAGGATGGTAGTATGCGCATGTGTGTAGATTACCGTGGATTAAATGCGGTTACTGTTAAGAACAAGTACCCATTGCCACGCGTGGATGAGTTGTTCGACAAGCTCACTCATACTCGTATTTTTACAAAAAAAGACTTGCAGCCGGGTTATCACCAAGTACGTATTCGACTTGCTGATATACCCAAAACTGCATTCCAAACAAGGTTTGTACACTACGAGTTTTTAATTATGCCTTTTGGGTTAACCAATGCGCCCGCAACATTCATGACACTTATGGATAGTGTCTTGAAATCGTACTTGGGTAAATTTTTTATCGTTTTTCTCAATGACATTCTAGTATATAGTGCTTCTGAGGAAGAAAACTTACAACATCTGAGGCAGGTGTTTGAATTGTTACAAACAAATCAATTATATGCCAAAGAATCCAAGTGTGATTTTTTGAAGGAGGAAATTCACTATCTTGGGCATATTATCTTAGCTACTGGGCTACACATGGATCAATCCAAAGTGGATACCATTCGGCGGTGGCCTTCTCCTAAAAATCTGGAAGAGTTACAGATTTTTTTGGGATTCGCAGGTTTTTATCAAAGGTTCATTAAAAACTATACTAGTATTGTTGTTCCCATGAGAGACCAACTGAAAGGCAAAGGCAAGACCTTCTAGTGGGGGTCCGCTCAACAGCTTAGTTTTGATACACTCAAGGATGCTTTAGCTACAACTCCTATTTTAGCTATTGTAGATCCTTTGAAACCATTCGTTTTAGAAACGGATGCCAGTAACCATGCTATTGGAGCAGTCCTGTTACAAAAAGGACGGCCAATTGCATTTGAAAGCAAGAAACTTGATTCAGCACATCAGAATTATTCTGGTTATGAACACGAACTCTACGCAATAGTGTCTGCCTTGTAGACATGGAGACATTATTTGTATGGAGCTCAATTTGAGATTGTGTTTGACCATGAAAGCATTAAATGGTTTACACAACAAACCGATTTGAAGGGTCGAAAAGCCAGGTGGGCTGAAATTCTTCAGGAGTATGACGCCAAGCTCTGGTATTGTAAAGGACGATACAATGTGGTGGCTGATGCACTTAGTCATATGCCTGAGATCAATTGTCTTTTGTTCACGGAACTTCTCAATGAATTTTTAGATTCTCTGAAGGGAAAATATGAGCATGATGATGCATATTCCAAAGTGTGGAGCCATGTGCAAATGAGGAATCCTTCTCACTCCAATGTTGGTAGTGTGTCATTAACCTCCACACACAGTTCTCCTCTGTCAAGTGACGAACTACAACGATGGAAGAATTATACCATCGACAATGGGTACCTACTCCACAAGGGGAGAGTTTGTGTACCGATGGACACGGACATTCGGTGCCAAATTCTTTATGAATGTCATGATAGTCCAAGTGCAGGGCACCTGGGTATTAAAAAGACTTTTGCTCTCGTACGACGATAGTTTTACTGGCCAGGTTTACATGGATTTGTTCAAGATTATGTCTTGCATTGCCAAAAATGTCAACAAAGAAGAGCGTCTGAAGGCAGGAGACATCCTTTGGAGAAAGTATCTTTATGGATTTTATTGTGGGTTTACCAACCACTGTACGAGGCCATGACTCAGTATGGGTGGTCATAGACCGGTTGCCTAAACTATGTAAGTTATTCCAACCAAATTGACGATTAAGACTCCAAAATTAGCAAAGTTATTTGTGACGATCTGTACAGGTTGTATGGCTTGCCAAGTAGCATTGTGAGTGATCGTGATCCCAAGTTTAACAGTCATTTTTGGAGGGTTGTGTTTAAACGATTTGGTACACAACTCAACCTCAGTACAACCAGTCATCCAGAAACGGATGGTCAGGCTGAACGAGTAACCAAGTGCTAGAGGATATGCTCTGCGGATAGGTTAGCAAGAAACAAATAGACTGGGAAGAGTATCTACCTCTTCTTGAATTTGCTTAAAATAGTGCAAAGCATGTCACGATTGGATTTAGTCCTTTCATGCTCATGTATGGTTTTCAACCTAGGTCACCCGTTATGGTGGGTTTGGCAACCGAAAAACTTTACAGGTTAAGGATTTTTTCTAAGACCATATGCATATGCTGAAACTCGCTCGTCAAAATGGCTGACAAGTGCATGATTGGTATAAGAAGTACGTTGATGAGAAATGTCGGCAAGTTACCTTTGAGGAAGGGAAGGAAGTATTTTTGCGTGTGCTAGAGCATTCAAAAAGTCTGAAAATTGGGCCAACACCTAAATTATCTCCAAGATATTGTGGGCCTTTCAAAATCCTCAAGCGAGTTGGTGATCATGCCTACAAACTATCGTTACCCACACATTCTTGTGTCCATCCAGTGTTTCATATAAGCCATTTACGTAAGCGATTACATGGGGACGATAATGTCATTGACCAACAGATTCTGGTCGATTTTGTTGAACCCCTACCCCACCGCATGAACCTGAACAAATTCTTGACTACCATGATTTACGTTCACGTCATCATGTACATCACTAAGCTTTAATCAAGTGGAAAGATCGACCTGAAGAAGGTGCCACTTGGGAAAACATTAGTGCTCTTAAGAAGAAGTTTCCCACTTTTTTTTTTGAGGATGAAAACTCTTCCTTAAGGGGGGAGTAATGTCAGGACAAGGGCATGTTACCATATACATGTGGTAGTGATGTGTGTGAACACACTAGGACCACTGGGGCATTTTTTCCCTCTTTAGGAGGTTTTTTTTCACCGTGCACTGTATATACGCCCATCACTCTAGGGCTATTTATCTTTCCATTGCACACGAAGTAACACACTCTCTATTGTGTGCCTTGAGCTTCCTTCGTCTTCTCCAAGCTGTGTGCATTTCTCTGCAACCCTAATTCCAACAATTGGTATCAAAGCATGTTACGTCCTCCCGAGCTTAGTCGCCAGCTGCTCTAGCACACACCTTCTCACTTTCTCCTATTAGAGTGAGGTTGGCGAGTGTTTGTAGGTCAAAAGATAGTTCGGGATAGCTCGTAGAGCTAAGTTTGCTCAGATTCTGATTCGGGCTCATTTAATTCGGTCGCGTCTCCACTATAGGCAGGTCTGCACAGGCAATGTCGTCAATTTGTGCAGAATTTTTGTCAATGCAGTTTTTTGCATAACAGGTGCCTTACAGTCTTCTACGATTTATGCTATATAGCACGTGTTGTTCCTGCTCTGTTTCTCCTATTTTTGGACAATCTTCACATCAAGTGCAGCATTTACCATGGCTGACAACAACAAGATGTCTTCAAGATATTTGTTGCTGAGGACATGTTGGATGGGGACCATTACCCTATGTGGGCTTATATGATGCAACACATTCTTGTGTCAAAGGGTGTCTAGAATATTGTGCAGGGCATTGATGTACGTCCTGGTTTTGAGGATGTAGGCGATGTTGAGGATGTTGCAGGTCTTGCTGCAAGGATTATTGCTATTAGAGTTGGCAGAACAAGCTTGTTGGGATGTAAAGGATGCGTAGGCTCATGCATTGATTGCATTGTCTGTGAAGCGCACCAGTGTTCCTCACATCCATTCAGCAAAATCTGCAAAACAAGCTTGGGATATTCTAACAGGTCATTATCCAAGTCGCAATGAGGCTAAAATTGCTTTGCTGCATAAAGAGTTGGAGTCAAATATTATGCATGAGGAAGATGATATGGACACTTTCCTTGCTAGTGTCAAGGATATCAATGAGAAACTTATTTCTGCAGGTGAAGTCACTTCAGACAGTTCCCTTGTGCAGACTGTTCTTGATGTCTTACCAGATTCCTACCAAACTTTTTCTAGTACTTGGAGACTGATGACCCAAGGAAATCCTGAAGTTGTCAAGTTTGATGCATTATGCACATTGTTGTTGCAAGAGTCACTTTCCAAAAAAAACAGGACTAGGCAGCCTACAGTTGAATAGGCTTTTATTGCTTCTCAAAGAAAGGGTGGTGACAGTAATGCAGCCACTTCTTATGGTTCTGCTGTGAGTGGCAAAACTTATGTTCCTAATGCTTCTACTGGCATCAATTCATTTGGAAATTCTGGTGATAAGGGCAAAAGAAAGATGCGTTGCCATTATTGTAAAGCTAATGATCACTTGATCAAGCAGTGTCCTAAGTTGAAGTCCAAAGAGGCTAAGAAGAAAGAGGGTGGTTCCACTGCAAATGCTGGTTCCACTACAAATGCAGCCATTGTTGAGTCTTCTGTGAAAGGAGACTATGTTGCTGATGTTGATGCAGAATGGGCTTTTAGTGCAAAGTGCACTTACAATCCTGATGTCCATGATGCATGCTTGTCAGTTGTTGTAGAGTCACATGTGTGGTATTTCGACAGTGGTGCTACAAAGCACATTACCTCACATCGTGAATTGTTCACCTCTCTCGAGTTTGTCCCTCATGGGAATTCAACACGTGTGCCAAGAATGCCTCTTATCCGGTTCAAGGAGTTGGAAAGATTGTGCTTACTGCTGCAAATGGTAGTTCCTTCACACTTGTTGATGCACTTTATGTACCTGGGATCAAGAAGAATCTCTTGTCTGTATCCGCACTTGCTAGACTTGGACTTGTAGTCAAATTTGTGGATGACAGATGTACAGTTCATGATCTCAGTTTTGGTGATGAAATTTTTGCATCTGACCATTTGTACCGTGGGCTGTATAAGCTCACTTTGTATGACAAGTGTGGAAAAAATTTTGTAAATGCTGTTGCAGATTCAAGGGCTATTTCAGATGCAAAACTTTGGCATGCACGTTTTGGTCATTTGAATTTTGCCAGTTTGCTGCGTTTGCAAAAATCTGATATGGTTGCTTCTTTGCCGCCTCTTGAAGCACCTTACAAACATGTTTGTGAAAGCTGTATTTTGGGTAAGATGCAGCGTTCTAAGTTTCCAAAGGATGGTTCAGTTCTGGCCATATGCAGGTTGCAGCTTGTGCATAGTGATGTTTGTGGGCCCATGCAAAATCCGCCCTTGGGCAATTACCTTTACTTCGTGACTTTCATTGATGATTACTCCAGGCATGCATGGGTATTTCCGCTTAAAGTGAAGCCCGAAGTTTTTATGTGCTTCAAACAATTTCTGGCTATGGCTGAAAATGTCTCGAAATGTACTATGGGCACCCTTCGTTTCTATCGAGGGGGAGAGTATATGTCTCATGAATTCAATGCATTTCTGGCTACTCGTGGGATAAAACACCAATGTACAGTGCCATATACACCTCAACAAAATGGTGTTGCTAAGAGGAAAAACAGGTCACTTACGGAAATGGCATGATGTATGGTCAAAATTCAAGCTTTGCTGCATTCTTTTTGGCTTGAGGACATCATGTGTGCCACTTATGTACTAAACAAGTGTCCTACAAAATCTTTGCAGTCTATTACTCCATATGAAGCATGGCATGGTAGAAAGCCTTCTATTGAGCACATGCGTGTTTTTGGCTGTTTGATATATGCTTTGGTGCCACAAACACAGCACAAAAAATTGGATGATAAGGGTGTCAAATGTATTTTTGTTGGTTATAGTGCTGAAAGAAAAGGTTACAGGTTGTATCATCCGCAAACAAAACTTATTCTGGTTTCACGAGATGTAGTGTTAGTGGAAGATTTTTTTCAGCCCTTGCTGTCATGTACTAGAGACAGTAATGTAAGCTCACGGGACATTTATAACACTTTGTTGCCTCTTTTTAGTGGTGGAAATACGAATGAGGAAAATGTACAACCTATGGGGGTTTCTAAAAATGTTATAGATCAGCCTATTACTGATGCAGATGTACATGATGTACTTGATGAGGAAAGGGCTGAAAATGAGCAGACTAGAGGTATGCCAAATGGTTGGTGCACACTTTGCGTGACAGTAAATTGGATGCACCTTTGTCTAGTCGTACTCGTTCAGGCTCTCGCCATGCATCTTATACATCAGATTGTTATGCTTTGGTTGTGTCTAGCTTACATGATGTTGAGGAGCCTCTGTCTTTTGATGAAGCATAGAATTCAGAAAATTGGATGGCTTCCATGCAATCAGAATATGATGCACTTATAGAAAATGACACATGGACTTTATGCGATTTGCCTCCTGGCAAAAAGGCCATTGGTACGAAGTGGGTTTACAAGTTGAAACGCAAGCCGGATGGTGAGATCGATTTCCATAAGGCTCCACTTGTTGCAAAGGGTTATGCACAAGAAAAAGGCATAGATTATGAAGAGACTTTTGCTCCCACTTGTCGTATGAATACTGTGAATTTTCAATGTGCATTGGAAGCTCATTTTCGTTGGGATGTACATCAATCAGACATTGTTACTGCTTTCTTGAATGGTGACATATTTGAGGAAGTTCATATAACGCACCCTCGCGGTTTTGTCATAAAAGGACAAGAGGACAAAGTGTGCAGATGTAGGAAGGCTTTGTATGGGTTGAAGCAATCTCCTCGTGCTTGGTATGAGAAATCTAACACTCATTTGGTCAATTGAGGCTTTTGTAACAGTCCAATAGAAAGCACATTGTATGTAAAGCGTGAGGGTGATGTACTTCTCATTGTGGTTCTTTATGTAGATGATTTGCTGATCACTGGACCAAATGAGAGAAATATTGCTGAATTTAAGGCTGATTTGAATGCTACTTTCAAGATGAAAGATTTGGGATTGTTGCATCATTATTTGGGCATACAGTTTAAGCACTATGATGGTGGTATTGCCTTGTGTCAGAAAAGTTACATAGAGACATTGATATGTAAGTTTGGACTTGAGGATTGCAAGCCTATTGCCACTCCCATGGAAACAGGTTTGAAGTTGAGTCTACATGATGCTGGCGATCCTGCTAATGTCACTCTTTACCAAATTGCTATTGGCTGCCTCATTTATGTATGCAGCACGAGGCCAGATATTCAGTTTGCAGTCTCACAGGTTAGCAGATTTATGCATAACCCAGGGTCTAAGCATTGGCAGGCTGTGAAGAGGATTTTCTGCTTCCTTACTTGCACTTTACATCTTGGCTTGTTTTATCCCAATGGGGATCATTTCCGCCAGACTTACATGCTTTTCCGAACTCAAATTGGGCTGGTTGTTTTGACACACGAGTGTCCACAAGTGGTTTTTGTTTCATGCTTAGCAGTTCATGTATATCATGGTTGAGCTAGAAGCAACCTACAGTGGCCACTTCGAGTTGTGAGGCTGAGTATAGGGCAGTCTTCACAGCCACGGTTGAGTGTGTATGGCTCAGATGCCTTATGGCTGATTTGGGTGTTGGACAGGACACTGCCAACACTATCTACACTCACAACCAGAGCGCATTGGCAGTTGCGAGGAACCCAGTTTTTCATGCTCGTACAAAGCATATTGAGGTGAATGACCACTATGTCACGGAGAGGCTCTCAGTATGAGAGATCAACTTGGCTTATGTGCCAACACAGGACAACCTTGCAGATCTTTTCACAAAGGCATTGTCTCGTGAGAAGCTTGAAGCTTTCCGTAAAGCGTTGGGCTTACTCCCCTTTGTGGATTGATCATATCCTTAGGGCATGGCACTTCCCTTTACTCATGTGCCAGCTCTTGTTCACCGCATCACTCCAGGGGGGATTTGTTACCATATACATGTGGTAGTGATGTGTGTGAACACACTAGGGCTGCCGGGGCATTTTTTCCCTCTTTAGGAGGTTTTTCCCCCCGTGCATTGTATATACGCCCATCACTCTAGGGCTATCTATCTTTCTATTGCACACTAAGTATCACACTCTCTATTGTGTGCCTTGAGCTTCCTTCATCTTCTCCAAGCTGTGTGCGTTTCTCTGCAACCCTAATTCCAATAGGGCAAGGCCAGGGAGAACGAACTACGGCTAGGCGGCCAGGCTAGGCAATGTGGACAAGGGATCCATCTAGGGCAAGAGGCTAGGAGCCTGCCTTTATCATGGGAGGTCCGGAGGAGGATCTCAAGGTCTAGCTACCCTAGGTCTTATATTTCCCCCACCAAATGACCTTCTACGAGAATGTGCACAAAGTCCTTTGATCAGAGGCTTGACTGGAGTGCCAACATCACTTCTATTTTTCTTACAGGATGTCATGTGAGTCCTTCCATGCATTGTTAGGTGTGATTGCACCGCTTCTACCTTCAGAGTGCACGGCACGATATGTCAGACTACCCATAGAGCCTGAGAAACCTCTTGCTTGAATTTTATGGCGGCTAGCTCAAGGCCACTCCTCGCGAACTATGGCAGAGTTGTATGGTGTATGAGAGAGCACAGTAAGGAAATAAGATAAAATTATTTGTCGCATTTTGAGTATTGAAGCCTTTCATCAAAGGTATGGTATCTCTATCCCTTGTGGAGATCGGCTCCCCAAGATCATGCAGGACTTCGAAAGCATTACAGGGCTTCCACAGATAGCAGATGCTATTTACGAGATCCACATCCGTCTACAGCACAAGCCTGCCAAGGATCATTATCCTACCCAGTATATTAGTCGACATGGTTTTCCAAGAATCCTTTTGCAGGTGTGGTGGATTCCAATAAGTTGTTCTAGAGTGTAGTCTGCAATGTAGCCGATGAAGTGCATGATTCTACTCACTTCAAGGATAGCAGGCTATTTGGAAAATTGAAACGTGGTAATGCGCTTGATGGTCCTCGCATATTGTTGCAAGGTGAAGTAATTCAGCCATATCTTCTAGGAGATTTTGCATACAAAGCAAAGACATTCCTAGTGAAACCTTTTCGCATTAAGGTGGGACAATTCATTAGAGAAAAGAGAGAGTTTGACACAATACTCTCAAAAGGTAGGGTGAAGGTTGAAAATTCTTTTCATCTCTTGAAAGATCATTGGCGGATCTTGCGAGATTTGAATGTCGACATTACTTTTGTCCCGACTATAGTAGCAGCATGTTGTCTTCTCCATAACTATGTCCAATTATGTGGAGAGGTTGAACCGCAAGAGCAAGAGGATCCACATCCTAATGATGAGGAGCCATTGCATGAGGATGGCCCTCTCGACCATCGCGATTTAGCTTCATCAGTAAGAGCTGATATATTTTGATATAGTAGCCTTCAAGCTGCTCAAAATGAGCGAGGGTGATGGATCATGTAATTTTTGCACTATACACACATTAAGTATGTTCTTGGGACGGTTCTTTTATGAAGTGTGCGTTTGATTACTATTTTTGTTTTTCGCAGATGTTCATATGAGGGAGTGCAATCATAGAGGATTCTGCTGCGTTTTTTGCTGGAGGACATTATGATGGACAACTACCATATTGAGATTATTGTATTTTATGTTGAGTGGTTGATTCACATTAGTTTATTATCGTCATGGGTATTCACTTATTCAACATGCAGTTGACTTTTATTTCTGGTGCTTCACACATACTTTCATGTTGTATTGTGACGCAGTGTTTTTTTTTCGACAGAATTCTTTTATCATGGTGATTGAAAGTACTTCTTTGCAGGGATAAATGTGTCCATATGTTATGGTGATTTTGTGGAATTCTTTTGACAATGTTGTATTTTGGGTTGATCGGACCGTTCGATCGGTATGCATGTGCACGAAACACAAACGGACAAAAATCGTTCATAGTTTGAATGAACGGGAAGCATGTGCACCAATTATACTTTTTGATTGAAATGTTCACATCACTTTTTGAACAAACGGGTGGACACATGTGTGCACTACATCTCTCTCTCTCTCTCTCTCTCTCTCTCTCATCATTTTGCTTTGCATGTAGGCTAGGAAAGATCCAATCCTATGCAATTTTTGCATGTGTAGAGTGGGTCTCTTTACTAATTGTCGGGCATGGCGAAAGGGTTTTAATTATGAAGCCTTAGAATGTTGAAGTTGTGCGCCTGTGAAAATTTGGTGGAAGTAAATGGGCTTCATATAGATAGTATAGATATGGTCATCTCCGCTTGACTTCACCCATAACATGGCACAAACACATCTCTCTCTCTCTCTCTCTCTCTCTATCTATCTATCTATCTATCTATCTATCTCACTCACACACACACACACACACACACACACACAGAGCAGCACAGTGGCACACACACGTCCATGAGAGACTGTGAGAGAGAGACGTGTTTTTGAAATTGAATTTTCCTGAACACTCCACACACACATCCATGAGATTGATAGAGAGAGAGAGAGAGAGAGAGAGAGAGAGAGAGAGAGAGAGAGAGAGAGAGAGAGAGAGAGAGAGAGAGAGAGAGAGAGAGAGAGAGAGAGAGAGAGAGAGAGAGAGAGAGAGAGAGAGAGAGAGAGAGAGAGAGAGAGTTCAATGGATAGCTCATCATCACTGCCACCATTGAAAGGATGCTAAGATCTGTTGCTTATGCAATATTGTAAAGAATGAGGATGCAAGAGAGCTACACAAGACAAGCACAAAGCACACAGAGATGGAAAGCTTCTTCTTCTTCTTCACAGAAAAGAGAGTACAAAATGACTAACTGCTAAAGCTGAAAAGTGTAACATATGTACATGCGGTCACTAAGTGTGAACACACTAGAAGCGTACTAGGCTGGCACTATATGTGTAGTCTAGTTGTAGAATCACTGGCAGAGATCCTCCGTGTCGATCACCTAACGCGCCAGTGAGTAAATGTCGTAAGTGGCCAAGACCCGTAGTGGATGCCAGCTCAAGGTGTAGAGCTCAACATCTCAACACTCCCCCTCGAGCTCTGCATGTCGCAGAGTCCAAGCATAGTCTGGAAACGTCGAATCTTCTCAACTCCGAGGGCCTTGGTAAAGATATCCGCTATCTGCTCCTCTGTGCTGACGTAGACCAAGTCGATGTCGCCTGCCAACACTCGCTCTCGAACGTAGTGGTAATGGACCTCTTTGTGTTTGGTCCTGGCATGGAACACTGGGTTCCTAGCTAACTGCATGCTGCTGAGGTTGTCACAATGGATGAAAATCTGTTGGTCCACCTGCACTCCCAAGTCCTCAAGTAATGTGCGTAGCCAAGCTACCTCGCACGCCGCAACTGTTGCACCTCTGTACACGGCCTCTGTGCTCGATAAAGCAACCGTAGGATGCTTTTTGCTGCTCCAAGTAACAGCAGCACTCCCAAAAGAGAACATGAAGCCACTCGTAGATCTCCTATCAACAATGCTACCTGCCCAATCTGCATCTGTATACCCATACAATGCTAATGGTGCATCTGCTGCATAGAACAATGCGTATTCAAGAGTACCTTGCACATACCTAAGTGTGCGTCGTACTCCATCCAAATGTGGCTTCCTCGGAAGCTGCATGAACTGACTCTCCAAGCCTACTGTGTAGCTCAAGTCTGGCCTCGTGATAGTCAAGTAGATTAGACTACCCACAATCTTCCTGTACATATTGACATCCTCAACAACATCACCCTTCTCTGCACTCAACTTTGCATTCACATCCAAGGGAATAGAAATTGGCTTACAATCAGCCATACCATACTTTGACAACATGTCCAAAGCATACTGTCTCTGTGATAGCCATACACCCTCTGGAGTCCTGATCACCTCAATGCCAAGAAAGTAGCGCAACTCGCCTAAATCTTTCATTTCAAACTCCTGTTTGAGAAGACCCTTCACATGGTCAATCTCCATAGCATTGTCACCAACAATAATAAGGTCATCTACATATATGGTAATGACCACAATCCCCACATCACTCTCACGTACATAGAGTGAATGATCAGCATGAGCTCTCCTAAAACCAATACTGACAAGATACTTGGCAATCCTGTCATACCATGCTCTAGAGCCCTGCTTCAAACCATACAAAGCTTTGAGAAGTCTGCATACATAATCTGGGTAACCTGGATCGACATAACCAGGTGGCTGATCCATATACACTTCCTCTTGCAACTCACCATTCAAGAAGGCATTCTTTACATCCATTTGATGCATAATCCATCCTCTAGATGCAGCCACTGCTATGACAGCTCTCATAGTCGTCATCTTTGCCACTGGAGCAAAGGTCTCCTCATAGTCTATGCCATACATCTGTGCATAACCCTTTGCGACCTGCCTTTCCTTGTGACGCTCAATGTTACCATCAGCCTTATGCTTGGTTTTATACACCCATTTACAGCCAATAGCTTTCTTGCCACTTGGCAATGGCACCAACTCCCATGTGTCGTTTGCTTCCAATGCAACCATCTCTTCATTCATTGCATCATCCCAATGAACATTTCCAACTGCATCCTCAAAACATGTGGGCTCCACATCCTGTACCACCTTAGCCATGTAGGCTTGGTGATGCGCTAGATACCCATCATAAGTCAATTTCTGAACTGGATTTCTGACTCTATTAAATCTGCGCGGTCTTGGGTCACTCCTTTTCCCTCTAGCATCTTCTTGTACTTTCCTTACACCAGGTGTCCTGAGAGCCGGAATTCCAAATTCCTCATCAAGACTTTGTTCAGAACCATCTGAATCCATGTCTACATGTGAAAAACCTGATTATGCATCAGCCATAAAGGGAGGTTCATCAACCTTTTCCTTTCCTTTTCGTGATACATTCCCTGTACCTGTTGGTGGAGTAACCTGCGTACGTAGTCTACCATTCCATGGTTTCTCAACAGAGCCACGAGAAGAGGACTCTTGTGGTCCACTCAAAACCTATGACTGTGGCCTCACATTTTGTACAACCACATCATCTTTTACATTAGCCCAATAGTGCCATGTGCATTACTGTACCAGCTGCTCATCTCATCAAAGACTACATCTTTGCTCACTTGTAATTCTTGTGTAGTAGGATTGTAGCACCTGTACCCCTTTGTTCAAGGGAATATCCCACAAGAATACATTTTTCTGCTTTAGGATCCAATTTCCTACGCAACTCATCTGGTACATGCACGTAAGCTATGCAGCCAAACAATTTCAAGTGTGCCAAATCAGGCTTTGTACCTGTAAACTTTTCCTCAGGTGTTACATCATGCACCGCAGCTGTAGGTGTCCTGTTCATAATGTACACAGCTGTATTTACGGCTTCAGCCCAGAAATGATGAGGCATGTTCTTCTCATTCATCAATGCACGTGCAACCTCTGCAATGTGCCCGTTTTTCCTTTCTGCGACCCCATTCTGTTGTGGAGTATATCTGCATGTAAACTGCCTGCGTATACCATGCATTCGCAGAAAATCTAAAAAATCATTGGAGAAGTACTCTCCCCCTCCATCTGACCTCAATGTCTTGATTTGCATATCTGTCTCCTTCTCAATCATGACTTTGAAGTCTTGAAAGTGACCAAACAGTTCACTTTTGTTACGCATGAAGTAGACCCATACTTTCCTTGTATGGTCATCAATGAAAGAGACATAATACCTGCAACCATGTATACTTGCAGTATCGGTTGGACCCCAAACATCTGTGTGCACCACCTCAAGTGGCTTTTTACATACATTGCGCTCATGTGGAAATGAGCCCTTTGACTGTTTTCCAAATTGGCATGCTGCACACACTTTATGCATAGCATCCACCTTGAATTTGAGCAAACCTTTTACAATCTGTTTTGATTGCATGCTGTGCAATCTCTGCTCATTGACATGGCCAATGCGTTTGTGCCAAATGTCAACATCAGCCACAACACCTGTGCCCTGTGCAAATAATGCAGCTTTTACCTTAGGCATGTCTACATTCAGCGTAAACATTCTGTCCACACATTTGCCCTCTGTGATCAGCTTACAGCCATTCTAGAAATCTTCTACATAACAGCCATTTGGATTGAAGCGAACCTGCAAACTCTGCTCAACCATTTGTCCAACAGAAACAAGATTCTTTGTAATGTTTGGGACATGAAGTACATCTGCTAAGTACTTTGATTTTCCACTCTTCGTATTTAGAGGTATGTCCCCTACATGAGCAATGGGGTGAGCTGTGTCATCTCCTGTCTGCACATAGCCTGACACATCTGGTTTGCGCATATCTCTAAACCACTCTCCACGAGACGTCATGTGATTAGAGGCACGTGAATCCACATACCAAACATCATCTTGGGTGGAATTCTCTGCAGTCATTGTATTCATTACATGCTGCATAACAAACATGCGCTCGTTTTTGCTGTCATCTGCATCTCGGCTAGTAGATGCATAGTTGCCCTGTTCTCTCTTTCCACTTGCTTTTCCCTTTGGACAGTCACGTGACATGTGGCCTCTTTCACCACAAGTCCAACATTCTCTGCTATCTGGAGTATGTTGCTGCCTGCTTGATCCTGCACCACGACCTCTTTGACTCCCCCTGCCTTGAGACTGGTTTCTCCTGCCACCTGTATTGTTTTGATTTGATTGACCTTCCAGAAATTGGCCCCTGCAACCCCTTGGGCCTCGACCACGAGCTCTACCTCTACCTCTGTTGGAGTTAGAATAGAAGGCCTGTTCAGAATTATTTCTGCCATGAGAAGAAGATGTGTCAAGGTTCTTCTCCTCAAGAATAAGCATAGAAATCAAATCTTGGAACACGGGGATGTCGTCTCTTGTATTCATGGAAGACCTAAAATGTACATACTCATCTCCTAGACCATCCAAGCACGCACGGACAATGTCATCGTCTTCCACTGAGACTTTAATAGATCCAAGAGCCTCAATGATACTCTTGATCTTCAAGGCATAATCATTGATTGACAGGTTGTTCCTCTTAACCTGATTTAGCTCCGACTTTAGTTGAAGCTTCCTGGCCTTGGTGTTCACCTCGAACACTCTGCCTAAGTTTCTCCATGTAATGGCGGGGGTTTTATCATCCTGTAGATAGCCCGTCATGCCATCTGTGATGCTCATAGAAAGCCAATACATCACTTTGCTCTGGCCTTGTTGCCAGTCCCTCAAAGCTTTCCTTTGTTCTGCTGTAGCATTTGCCTCGGGAATCTCTGGTTCCTTTTCATTGTCTCCTTCTACATAGTCCCAATAACCTTTTCCTTTTAGGAAATTTGTTATTCTGAACTTCCATGCAGGGTAGTTATTTTTCTCAAGCTTCTCAGTAACAATCTGACTGAAACCGTCAGACATCTTGAAGCACTAAGACAAAATAGCTGCAATCTGCAAAAACTTGCAAATCTCCTGAACCTGCTTTCGTGGTACCTGTAACGCTTTCTACACTCAACGAGTGTCCACAATCAAGCGTACATACAACCACTGTACTTGTACAGTAAATCTCTGTATACTGCACTTTGGAGACCTGTTCAGAAACTTGTGCGGAAAACCCCTAAGGGAGCATCTGGTCATGGATTGCGAACGAAGGGATTGTGATGCTCTTGCTCTCTTAGCCTCTCTTCCCTGCACCAGGCTCTGATACCATGTAAAGAATGAGGATGCAAGAGAGCTACACAAGACAAGCACAAAGCACACAGAGATGGAAAGCTTCTTCTTCTTCTTCACAGAAAAGAGAGTACAAAATGACTAACTGCTAAAGCTGAAAAGTAGCACATATGTACATGCGGTCACTAAGTGTGAACACGCTAGAAGCGTACTAGGCTGGCACTATATGTGTAGTCCAGCTGTAGAATCACTGGCAGAGATCCTCCGTGTCGGTTACCTAACGCGCCAGTGAGTAAATGCCATAAGCGGCCAAGACCCGTAGTGGATGCCAGCTCAAGGTGTAGAGCTCGACATCTCAACAAATATGGAGAGGTTGATGATCACCTCTCACTATTTGCTAACACTCCTAAGCCAGAAATACTCCAGCCATGTTTGCCCCTTGAGTCGCAAATGATTCTACCCAGCACCATTAGCAAACATGTCATGCTAGAGAGAGAGAGAGAGAGAGAGAGAGAGAGAGAGAGAGAGAGAGAGAGAGAGAGAGAGAGAGAAATGTTGGGAGGTTGGGAGGGAGTTGGACACGAAAGTGACATATTTGCGAGTGTGATGCAAGGACACGGGTCCTATGGGCAAGGCCACCGGCACGGCCGGACAGTGTGTATGCTACGGGGGGCTATAAGATAGCATGGTTGCGTGGAGACTAGCACACGCATTACTCTCATCCTTTCACTAGTATCCGAGCTATTCTTGGAAAAGAGAAAAAGCGGGTTGCATGTGCATGCGACACGCATCTTCTCATTAGGAAAATTTTGAACTCATTTTTGGGCCTTTTAAGAGTGCCACATCATCAAAGTTGTACAAAAGAAAGCAACCCGGTAGACCCCTCTAAATATTGCTTAGAACCCCATGATATGATCTATCATTGGAAAGTTCTTGAAAAATGGATTCTAAAGAGCCAACGTTCGAAAATTTTGAATGACTTCTTTGAAAGTTATGCCATTTTTTTCAATCAGCCAGGTTTTGTTACCGTTACGGTAATCTAAAATCACCTTTTTCTAGATCTACATGAAGGCAATGTCCGATACATGCATGCTATATATCAATATATAGCATTTGAAGAGTAGATTCTGAATATCCAACCTCCGACAAGTTTGGATCTTATTTGCAAAAAATTTACCGATCCCCACTTTTTGAAAGCTATGCCACATCAACAATTCTTACAAGGCCCATTTTTTAGTCCAAACTTTTCCTAATGCTCCCTTGATTTGCAGACAGGGACAATGACATTTCTGCAATGCAGCAAAAAGAGGACATGTATAGAGTTTTATGTGCACCATGGGGAGACACACAGCGGACAACGACCACAACCGCCCAACCCACGCCCCCCAAGGCGAGCAACCAAGGCAAATTCGACTAGCAACTCTACGACACGAAGGCTCCGTTGGCTATGCGCGTATGAAGGCCCTATAAACCTTTACATGAAAGAGGGTTGAACCCACCCCATGAGGGTAAGAGGCCAACACTCTACTATCCAAGCTATTGAGCCTTCTTGTGTATAACAAGGAAAGATAGCATACTTGAATTGACAAGGAAAGCTAGAAGGAAAGGAAAGATACAAACTTCAAGGAAGTAGTTTCACCCTTGCTTTTCACTCTTAGAGAGAGCAAGTTTTCCTCCAAAAATTCTTTTTTCTTTAAGGAGAAGGAAGCTTCAAAGTGAACAAAATCCTTCACAAAAACAACAAGTTTTTGTGAAGAATCAACGAAGATGTTCTTACGACAAAGGACACGTGAAGCGCTACAATTTCTAAAAGGCGAAGTTCGCATGCAACACAAAAGTCGCCGAGCATAAAAAACACAAAGACTTCATGCTTTACAAGATACAAGTTGACATTTTTTCTCTCTCTCTACATTAATGTGTGTTTACCATGGCCAGCGAGGATATCCCACCTACACACACTTTTGATTTTGAGCACGTACATCAAAATCCAGACGCCACGGGTGCTACCGAACTTAATATGCATGACGCTGATGATCTGGAGATCATGGCCTTGTAGTTATGGCCGCTTTCAAGACTTTGGAAAATTGCCAAAGCGTACTTGAACGTAGCCTCTGTGCACTAAATGCAAATGTTACAAATCTTACTGAGCTAATTGTGAAATTTATGAATGCACAGACGGCTCAAGGAGCCCCAGCTAGCACGGTTCAAGGAACCCAAGCTCACACGACTCAAGGAGTACAAGAGACTAGTGCTTCAGAAGATGCAAAAGGTAGCAATGCATTACTTAAGAATATCACCATTCTTGAGTTTCATGGTGAAGAGCGTGATCGCAACAAGGATGCGATCAATACGTTCTTACACAAATGGAATGATATTCATAGGTTGAGACACAACCCAAATATAAAGACAACTGTGGAAACAAGTTTATCTCTTAAAGACAAGTCCTATAAGTGGTGGATGACATTTCCAATAGATGCTCGTCCTCCATCTTGGGCTGCATTTCGAGCTTCTTTCTCCAAAGAGTTTTGGACTCCAATGAAGAGGATAAGAATTGGTTAGCATGGGATGCATGCCGCATGTCTGGCCTCTCTCTCACACAGTACCTTTCCAAGTATCAAAAAATCATATTAAAACTAGAAGGTCTAGATGAATTCTAAAATATACGAGGTTTTAATAGGGGTCTTGGCAAAGACTATCGTCTTCATGTCAAGACCCAACATCCAAAAACTTTGGAAGAAGACTGCCCAAAGATATGATGATGACCAAGAGAGGAAGGGAAATGTTCCCTACTCTAAGAATAATTTTGTTAAGATCGAGCAATGTGGCTAAGAGCCAATGGCAAGGTAGATCTCCCACACATTCCAAGAGGAATAAGAGACAATCTACCTCTCCACATTCACAAGAGGTTAAAAAGCCTAAGAATTCATGAGATACTCCACGTGGGTCTCTCAGCAAGCACTACTAATTTTTGAGCATGCAAAGAAACACAATTTGTGTTTCAGATATCTTTCAGACCAACATAACAAGAAGAATTGTCCTCTTTTGCAAGGCAAAGAAAAGGCCATGCACACGGTGCAACACCTCACATTAGATTCATCTACTAAATATTGTGTTGTAGAGGTTCTTCATATGGAAGAAAAGCACAAGTGTTGTGTGTCTGCTTCAATGTGGCATCCCACCTTTGGCCCCCATGAGTTGATTCGTATGCATGGCACTATTAATGGACAACGTGTTCGTATTTTATGGATGATGTTGCAACTCATAACTTTCTGAACTATAACCTACTCAAGAAATTGAAGCTTACACAAACTCCCTGCTCCCACAAGTATGTGGTAGAACAGATGTATGGAAATGATAAAGAAGTATGGGACACGGTAGTTCAAGGGGTTGAGCTTATTGTTCAAGATCATACGATGACCCTTGACTTTCAAGTTATGAACATGGACCGTGCTGATGTAGTTTTAGGACGGGAGTGGCTACATGGTTTAGGAAACACATTGCACACTACTTATGAACACAAACCTTTATCCTTTATGGCCAACAATAAACATGTTCTTTTGCTTGGTGAGAAAAATATACCATTTGCACCTCTTATATGTACAGCAGAGCTTTCTATTTTACAAAAAGCAGATTTAATAGATGAAGTCTTTTTGTGTTGCTGCTTGTCTCTAAGTCTTGTCAATTCTCAAGAGCAAAGTGTTGAGAATTCTAGTTATGGTATGCAAGGTGCACTAAACTTTGATGATAAGCAAAGTGTTAACAATTATGAAGAGAAAAGTGCTCTCAATTTTAATTCTAATGAGCAACGTGCAACTATTGTAAAACAAGCATTACAGGAATTACAGATTCTCCATCCCAGCATAACTCTAGCTTACTTTCTTCTTTTGCATGGCAAAAGTTGACTCACTTACGGAGTATAGTGATGTATTCTCAAGTGATTACTGTCGGGTTTACCCCTACACGTGATGTGCAATATGGCATAGATTTCATAAAATCTATATCTAACCAACCCAAATGGTTTTCTCATATTAAACTGATCATTTAATGTGGGAGAATAAACGGAAACAAGGGTTAGGATTAGATATGTGCTTATAGATCTATCTCAACACGGGGCCAATGGTAAAGGGGCCCAAATGAGAGATGGTCTATCAAAGAGCAAGGCTAACCAATGGAGCATTAAAACCGTGGGGTTAGTTTCATTAAAGACCTCTAATAGTTAGTGTTAAAAGTCCTTTGACCTTAGGTAATCTAGGGTTGTGCTTGAGGTGGGAACCCGGTCCAAGATTAAGGTGCTTGACGTGCTTGATGACTAAGGTGCTTGAGGTGCTTGATGACTGAGATGCTTGATGACTGAGATGCTTGAGGTGATTGAGGTGCTTGATGACTAGGATGCTTGAGGTGCTTTTCATGCTTGAGATGCTAGGTTTCTACTTGAGGTGGGAACCCGGCCCAAGCTTGAGGGGCTTAAGGGCTAAGCTTGTGGTGGGAACCGGGTCCAAGTTTGAGTGGCTTGAGGTGTACAAAAGTCAACATCATTCCCTACAAGGAGGGGGCAAGCCCTACACGAGGGGGGATGAGAGAGACACCCACACACTCACTCAAGGCAAGCTTGGTACAAAGAAAGCAAAAGGGACACTTGTCAAGGTCCTCCTCAGGTTGCCCTCATGGTGTGCTTGAAGCCTATTGGTTGGCCACCCAAGGGGTCCAATGATAATTTAGAAGATTTAATTTTTTTTTTGCATTTATCAAGTCCTCTCTCTCAAAGGGGAAAGGGGGACACTTGTCCCAAGGCTACCCTTGTTACTTGATTTACCTCCTGCTTGTGATTGGCTAGGCCTCGAGGGGTCCAATGAACTTCAAGCATGAGCTACAAGGGGGGGTCGACCGAGGAAGCTAGGGGCATGCTTGGGGGGTATACTCTCCCACACATACACACACACACACTCTCATTGTGTGAATTGCAAAGTGCAAGAGCTCCCTCTCCTTATCCAAGCAAGTAGAGAGGCTGAGAGCCTACACCAACACTCTTGGCTATGGAATGAAAATCCAACCAAGATCCGTGCTTCAATGCTTAAGCTTGCCATCTTGTCCATCTTCATTAATATGATATTATGTATGCTAGCAAGAAGAGTGATGATAAGTGAGGAACTAGTTCTTTCTCCTATGATATGTTTCTTCTTCCTCTTCCCTTACCTCATTCCCTGCTAACTCTCTCCACCTTCAAAGGTGTTTGAGGTCTTGGGACTGAGGCTCGGGATAGTTAAAACTTTCCACAAAGTTTATGTTATGCTCGTGAGGCATGAAGCTTTCCATCTTCATTGCATCACCTAGGTCACAAGGAACACAAAGATTGTATTGTAAAAAGTCTCTCTTGATGGGATAAATCATAATACAAATGCCTAATGGAGGGGGGACCGGCTCCACATAAATCCGGTCCTCAGCTATTGTCATGTTCTCTAAATTCTCTCTCTTGCAAAAGTATTGTTCATTCCAAGTTAACCGAATACTATGTTTATGTTGCCACTATCAATTATGTTCACCCGCTATGCTTACAAAATAATTTCACAAAAGTACTCTCTCTAATTTCCGCTACTCTCAAGTTAATAGGTCAATTCCATTACATAGATGTCCTGCCGGGCAATAAACCGATGAGTAAACCACCTTATTGTATGAGTGCTAGTGAGGCCAAGGAGGTTGAGAGTCAGTTAGCTGACTACCTCGTCCGTGGTTTCATTAGACCTAGCACTTCGCCTTGGGCATCCCCAGTTCTATTGGTAAAAAGAAAGATGGTACTATGCGCATGTTGCATAGATTATCACAGACATTAAACACCATAACCATCAAGAACACATATCCTCTACCTTGAGTGGATGAGTTTTTTATCAACTCCAGGGGGCAAGATACTATACAAAGCTAGATCTTTGTTCAGGATATCACCAGGTGCGTATCCTTTTGAAAGATATCTCTAAAACTGTCTTTAGAACACGGTTCAAGCATTTTGAATTTTTGGTTATGCCTTTTGGTCTAACCAATGCTCCAACTATATTTATGACACTCATGGATAGTGTCTTACGTCCCTATCTTAGAAAATTTGTTGTGATTTTCCTTGATGACTTTCTCATTTACACTAAGACTGAAGATGAACACATAGAACACTTACTACTACGGGCTCATGCTATGTATGCTAAGCAAAGCAAGTGCGATTTCTTTAAAATAGAGATACATTACCTCGATCATGTGATCTCTTATTCTGGCATCAAAATGGACACTGACAAGGTCGCTGCCATTCTTCGATGGCCCATCCCAACACGGTTGAGGAGCTTCAAATCTTCTTAGGCATGACTGGATTTTATCGACAATATATCCATGATTGATGGATCAATTTAAAGAAAAAGGTAAGAACCTTTTCTTGAGAAAAGAAGCCCAACAACGCAGTTTTGAACAACTCAAGGTAGCTATAGCCACTGCTCCCATCCTAGCAATTGTTGACCCACTTAAGCCGTTTGTGGTAGAGACTGATGCTAGTGATAAAGCAATTGGTGTGGAGGGAAGACCTATAGGCTTTTAAAGTAAAAAGTTGGATAGAGCTCAAAAAAATTATTATGTCTATGAGAGAGAGCTCTAGGCCATAATTTATGATTTAGGAAAGTGGCAACACTATTTATATGGTACTGAGTTTGAAGTAGTTTTTGAGCATGAGAGTATTAAATGGTTTACTACTCAAAAGTACTTGAAGGGTCGTAAAGCGAGATGGGCAGAGTTCCTTCAAGATTATGATTGTAAGCTATGATATCACAAGGGGCGATATAATGTAGTAGCGGATGCACTGAGTCAGAGGCCTCATATTAATTCACTTGCTTTCACAAAAATAAAGAGTGAATTTTTAGAGTCATTACATGGCAAGTGTGCACAAGATCAATCATATGCTAAAGTGTGGAGTGCAGTTTTAAGAAGGGATCCCTCACACTCACATGTCTCTGCATAGCCAGATCAACATGTCTCTTCACGCGCAGATAAAAACTCCAACACACGGAGCTCCACCCCTACTCAGGAAGAGCTTAAGCGATGGAATAATTTTTCCATTGATGACGGCTACTTACTCCACAAGGGTAGAGTATGTGTCCCAAAGGACTCAGACACGTGGCGCCAAATATTATTTGAGTGTCATGATAGTCAAGTGCTGGTCATCTAGGTATTCGTAAGACGTATGCCTTAGTTCGATGGCAATTTTATTGGCCATGTCTACATCATGATGTTCAAGAGTACGTACTAAACTGCCAAGAGTGCCAAGTTAATAAGATAGAGCTCCTCAAGGTAGGTGAACTTTTACATCCTTTAGAGATTCCACAAGGTAAGTGGGAGAGTATCTCTATGGATTTTATAGTAGGACTACCTACTACAAATCATGACCATGATACCATATGGGTAATTGTAGACCGTCTAACAAAGATGGGTCGATTCATTCCCACTAAGACTATGGTTAAGACGCTGGAATTAGCACGGCTATTTGTAGAGCATATATATAGACTCTACGGTCTTCCAGCTAGTATTATTAGTGATAGAGATTGAAAGTTCGATAATCACTTCTGAAGAGTTGTGTTTCAAAAGTTGGAAACTACACTTAATCTTAGTACGGTTGATCATCCAGAAACAGATGGTCAAATTGAAAGAGTTAATCAAGTGTTATAGGATATGCTATGAGCGTACATAAGCAAGAAGCAAACCAATTGGTAAGACTACTTACCTATATTGGAATTTTCTTATAATAGTTCGAAGCATGTGACTACATGGTTTAGTCCATTTATGCTTTTATATGGTTTTCAACCTAGATCACCCGTTACGGTGGGGTTGGCTAAGGAGAAGATACAACAAGTGATGGATTTTCTACAAGACTATTTTGATATGCTTCGATTTTCTCGACAGAATGTTAAGCAAGCTCAAGATCGATATAAGAAGTACGCAGATGAGCATCGTTGTTTTGCTACTTTTGAAGAAGGAGACAAGGTTTTCCTCAAAGTTTCAAAGCATTCCGAAAGTCTAAAGACGAGAAAAGTTGCTAAACTTTCACCATGCTATTGTGGACCATTTACCATTCTCAAACGTATAGGTCAAGTGGCCTATAAGTTAGCTCTTCCCGAGCAATCACGAGTTCATCCTGTTTTTCATGTTAGCCATTTACGAAAACAGCTAGGAAAAAATGATAATGTCATTGACACAGGTGTGTTAGTTGACCTTATCGAACCGCCAAGCATCCCTCACTGCTCAAAAATTAAGAATGCACGAGCTGAATTATCCAACTCATGATCTGGAACTCCTAGCCATCATCCATGCTCTTAAGCTCTAGAGGCACTATCTTCTAGGAGGAAAATTTCAATTAATCACTGACCATCAAAGTATGAAGTGGATTTTTTCTCAAGCAACACTCAACATGAGGCAGTGTAGATGGATAGAACTCTTACAAGAATATAATTTTGAAATAAAATATAAACCAAGAAAGGAGAATGTGGTTGTTGATGCCCTTAGCCGCAAGGTTTTTCTTGGGGCCATTTCCACAGTCGACAATCCAATTCTAGACAAGGTTAAGAAAGCCTCCCAGGAAGATGAGGATTATCAAAAACTCCTATAGGTTATCAATCAAAAGGACCTAAAAGAGAAAGAGAAGGAAAAAATCAAGGATTATTCACTTGAAGATGGGCTTCTCTATTATAAGCACCGGCTTTACATTCCTAAGAATCCAACGTTAAAGGAGTTAATCCTTTATGAAGGACACAACGCTCCCGTCGCCGGCCATCTTGGCTATGCAAAGACCCTTAATGCCGTAAGGAAAATCTATTTTTGGCCAGGAATGAAAGGAGATATACTTCGCTACATCAAACAATGCCTTTCCAGTCAAAGGATTAAGACTGAAAGGGTAATGATGCCAAGAAAGCTTCAACCTCTTGAAATTCCACAAATGAAGTGGGAACTCATTAGCATGGACTTTGTAACAGGCCTTCCTACCTTTCAAGGGGTTACGACTCCATTATGGTGGTAGTGGACATGCTAACTAAAGTATCTCATTCGATGCCTGTGAAAACAACTTACACTGCATCAGACATAAGCCGTTTATTGTCAAAGAGATCTTTAGATTACAGAGACTTCCTAAAAGAATAGTCAATAACAGAGATGCAAAATTTACTTCAAAATTATGGAAAGCTTTATTTGAAGCCTTAGGTACCCAGCTATGTTTTAGTACAGCTTATCACCCTCAGACGGACGGTCAGACAAAAAGAGTAAATCAAGTTATTGAAGACATCCTTAGAGCTTACTGTAATAGAGAACCCCAAAAATGGATTCAATTTCTTTTTCTGGTGGAATTCGCCTATAATTCCTCATTCCATAAAAGCATTGGAATGTCACCATTTAATGAACTTTATGGGCATGAATGTATATCACTCCCTAGACTTTTCTGACCCCACAACAAGAGTAGAAGCTTCAAAACAAATGTTGGATGAGATGGATGTCCCAAACTAAAGCCATACAACAGGACATTCAAGCAGCTAAGGACCGCCAAAAACATTATGCTGATAAAAAACGGTCTGATTGGGTTTTCAAACAAGGGGATAAAGTATTCCTTCGGGTATGGCCAAAGAGAAGCAATTTATCCTTAGGAAAATTAAAAAACTAAGCCCCAGATATTGTGGACCTTATGAAGTGATAAAAGTAATCAGTGATAAAGCGTACAAACTAAAGTTACCTGAACACCTCAAGGTCCATAATGTATTCCATATCAGTCTTCTAAAACCATATATTCCAAACCCCAATCACACTATGGACGACGAACAGATTATGATGCAGAAGCAAGGAATTCTTGAACTCCAACCGGATTGTATTCTCGATACTAGGGAAAGAAGTCTACAAAATAGAGTAATCAGAGAACATTTAGTAAAATGGAAGGACTACCCCACTGAAGACGCCACATAGGAGGATGAAGTATCACTCCTCAAAGATTCCCCCAAATTAATTCAGTTGAGATGAGGACATCTCAATTCCTTAAGTTGGGGTGATTGTAAGGTTTCCAATTTTGAAACCTTAGAAATTATACAAAGCATGATCAAATTCACGTGGTTGTTAAGAAAACAATGTAGAATGACCCAACTATGACAAATATTGGTATTTTTGGAACCGTAATCATGACTTTACTATGGTTAGAAATTTTCAGAACAAAATTCCGATAAAATTTGAAAAAGTTATGGGCTCTGAAAGGTTAAACTGTGAATTTAGTTAGCTAAGTAGAATTGAAAGGTTTCAGTAATCATACTGCTAAAGACTTTTTTATTCTAAAGTTTGTAGAAACTACAGATATTTCCAAAGTTAATCATTAAAAGTCAAAAAAATAGCAGAAAATTGATTTTAGGTATCTGGGGGGCCGTGTGGGGCTCTGATGAACCTGCCCAAGCTGATTTTAGGAGCAGGTGGCATTAGGGGGAAGCTAGGGGCTAGCTTGAGGTGCTAGAACCTGCCAGAAGCAGCCGCGAGCCCTAAAAACCTATAAATAGACCCCCCCTCTTCACAAAAAAATTCAGACTTGGAGTCCTCGCCATTTCTCTCTCACCTAGAGAGATCTCTACTCAAAAATCACTAGAGAGAAAAACTCTAGTTGGTTAATCCACGATAATTAGTGCTAAACCTTCTTAATTAGCAGAATTATGCTAATTTACTTACATTTTCTTAATTAATAGGAGATTAAACTTACTTACACTCTAATTTTCTCTCCTAATTCTTAATTCTTTTTTGATTATTGAGATTAGGCTTAGGGATACTAATCTAATTAATTATTATGTTATATTAGGGCTGAAATTAATCATTTTAGTCATAAATTAATGGTAATTATAGTAGATAAACTTAGATTGATATACGATAATTATCAGGGCTGTATTAGACTATCAAGATGCTAGGAAAATTATCTCTTAATTTTTTGAATTGTTTTTGTAATTATTTAAGTAAATTTACATTGTTTTTAAGAGAAAAGTAAAGGGGGAAATTAACAAATTATACTAAAAAGATTTGAGATAATTTTTTAGAGATAAAAAACATCATAGGAAACCCATGATAATTATCTTAATCATAGATAATTAGTTTAGCTAATTATCTTAGTAGAAAAACACTGTTTTTAAGAGAAAATTAAAGGGGGAAAATAGCGAAATAGATTAAAAATATTTTAAATAATTTTAAGACTTAAAATACATCTTAAAAAACCTGTGATAATTAGCTCAACCATAGATAATTAGTTTAGCTAATTATCTTAGTAAAAAAACACTATTTTTAGGAAAAATTAAAAGGGGGAAAATAGCAAATTAAACTAAAAAGCTTTGAGATAATTTTATATGGTAAAATACATTTAAGAAAACCCATGATAATTAGCTCAACCACAAATAATTAGTTTAGATAATTATCTTAGTAGAAAAACACTATTTTTAAGGGAAAATTAAAGGGGGAAATTAACAAATTAGACTAAAACGATTTGAGATTATTTTCAAAGGTAACCACATCTTAAAGAACTTGTGATAATTAGCTTAACCACAGATAATTAGTTTAGCTAATTATCTCAGTAGAAAAACACTATTTTTGAGGTTAAATAACAGGGAAAATTAGAAATACTACTTAGATAATTACTCGGTAGTTATCAGCGATAGGAATCATGATGAAGAAGTTGAGATAATTAGAAAATACTCAAGAAATTAGTTAACCTAATTAAATAGGCCAAAAATGTCTATTTTTTAGCAACAATAAAAGGGGAAAACTAGAGAAATTATTTAGGTAATTACACTATAACACAACATGGAGATATCGACGTGCGTATATCGACGAAATTAGCGGGCGTCGCTATACGCGTCGATATACGCGTCTCAATGTACGATGATATACGCGTGGAAAGGCTTTACTTCCCACGCGTATATCGACGAGTATAGCGACGCAAAAAAAATTGGGGGAAAAAAGCGAAACCCGCGAGCAGCAGGGGCCATTTTCGCCTTCGTTCTGCTCAAATTTTGGCCTCCACCTACTGCGCAGGTATTATGCCCCCCCCCCCCCCCCCCCCCCCCCCCCAACCCCTCTCTCTCTCTCTCTCTCTCTCTCTACATCGTGTGTGTGTGTGTGTGTAGGAAAGAGAGAGAGAGAGAGAGAGAGAGAGAGAGAGAGAGAGAGAGAGAGAGAGAGAGAGAGAGCGGTGTGTGTGTGTAGGAAATAGAGAGAGAGAGAGAGAGAGAGAGAGAGAGAGAGAGAGAGAGAGCGGTGTGTGTGTGTAGGAAATAGAGAGAGAGAGAGAGAGAGAGAGAGAGAGAGAGAGAGAGAGAGAGAGAGCGGTGTGTGTGTGTGTGTGTAGGAAATAGAGAGAGAGAGAGAGAGAGAGAGAGAGAGAGAGAGGTGTGTGTGTAGGAGAGAGAGAGAGAGAGAGAGAGAGAGAGAGAGAGAGAGAGAGAGAGAGAGAGAGAGAGAGAGAGAGAATTAATGTATGCTTAGGAAATTAAAATTAAAGAAAAATAATTAAAGAGAGAAATGAAATGAAATGTTATATTAACGTCTTCGAAAGGCCAAAGTGACCTATGAGACATGAGACAAGAAAGTTACAATGTGATGGATCTGAGACAAAGTCAGAGTAAGAAGATGACAAAATAAAATATTATGGAATCCTAAACTGCTGGGTATGGACTAAAAGGTTAAACTAGCTAGCTGGGATAGGTAGATCATAGGAGATCCAGCAGCTGTAGCGAGCTGTAGCTGGCGGATCTCATCAATCTCCTCCATGGTCAGTAGTCTGACCGGGCGTTATGCATGTCGAGCCAAAGTGACCTAGCTAGATCCTCTGATGCAGCCTCTGTCGATGTTGTGTAGTCCTCCGCAGTCGTGGATGTCTAGATCTCCCTAGCTCAGTCGCTCGTTCGATCAGTAGAGAGAGGGAAGTAGAGAGCGAGAGAGAGAGAGATAGGAAATAGAGAGATAGAGAAAGAGAGTGTTATATATATATATATATATATATATATATATATATAGAGAGAGAGAGAGAGAGAGAGAGAGAGAGAGAGATAGAGAGAGAGGTAGGGAAGTGAAGAGCAAGACAGAGAGAGAGATAGGAAAATAAGGAAATAGAGAGAGAAAGAGAGATAGTGAGAGCGAGATCGAGAGAGAGAGAGAAAGAGAGATAGCGAGAGTGAGATCGAGAGAGAAAGAGAGATCGAGATCGCTTTTTTGAGCAAGAACCATGCAAGGCTTCTGAATCTTTCTCAAGCTGCTCATCCATCTCCACATTATCTTCTGGCTTGGACATGGAGGCCCCGTCCGATTTACAATAAGGTAGAAAACTTTCATTGGGCTGAGAACTTCCATGGCTTGTGCTTTCATCAAGTGCGGCATTGGAAAGCTTTCTCTGACAGGCTACCTCGGAATGGAGGCAGGTGGGTTCGTAGATAGAGAAGAAACTATGGAACTAAAAGAGGCAAAGAGGTTTTGTCTGCTACATGCATTGCCATGTACACCTGGGAGTGCACGTATGTGTCTACCCATATAGGATTTGACCAAGCAAGACTAGAGAATGCGAGGTAGTTTACATTGTGAGGAGTATATATATATATATATATATATATATATATATATATATATATTAAAACAACATTCATAATCATTGTAGATGTCAACGTCATCAACTAACATGGAGGAAAAGATTGCATGCTCGTGCACGCTCTGCAAGTATCAAATCCTACGCAAGCGTAGGATATGTAATGAGCATGTGCACAAGTACGGAGAGTTTGCTAGAGAAACCGTAGAGAATCTGCGATACGACTCCTACGGAACGGGCATTGATTTCCGTGACATAGCACCTACATCTGAGAGAGAGAGAGATGCTATGAACCTGGCCGAAGAAAATGAACCTGGCCATGCGAGAAAAGATCATGAAGTTCTGTATACTAAATTCAGCGCTGATGCAAAAATGGCTTGAAAGGTACGAAGAAGAGAAAGAGAGACGCAATCTACAGCGACAGGATTTCAGGCGAAGTTGAACGACTAGAGGCTTACCCTTGCTAGACTATCTCGCTCCTCTACCTGAATTCCCTACAATGGCATGGTTGGACAAGACAGTGAGAGCAGCTCGACAGATCGGAGAACCCATATCTCTAGAAGAGGAAGAGCTGGCTATTGGATGTGACTGGAAGTATCATACATACATGGCACTGTGGTCGCATGGAAAGAATTTCAGAACACAACAAATTGACAGCAGAAGAAACATTTTTGACAGTGGGGTAATGGTTAGTTTCATGCAAAAGAGCAGGGCCAGTGCTAGAGACACGAATGAGAGCACTAGCAACTTGGATTACTGTGGTTTGGTGTCAGATATCCTGAAAGTAAGCTTCAGGCGTTTTGAGATGTTTTTGTTGGATGTGAAGTGGTTCAAGGTGATTACTTCTGGTCGCAATGCAACGGTATGCAGAGATGGAAACAAGCTTGTGCAAATAGATTCTACAAAGACTTGGACAGATGCGAGCGACACATTTGCTCTCCCCGAACATTGCGAGCAAGTGGACTTTGTACCGGACCCTCGAGAGCGACAATGGTGGTTTGTGGTTCAGGTTGCTCCAAGAAATAAACAAGTATTTGAAGGGCAAGATCTCCTGGAGGAAAGTCAGTCAGACGACGTCCATACTACTGTGACATTAGATGAGATGGACGAAGGTATGGCAGAGGAAGCTGACAGATATACGAGGGATGATGCAGACGAGCCAGAATTGACACTTGTAGATGAAGATGCAATGGATGAAGACAATCTGCCAGAACGAGTTGGGGCAGAGTTATGTTTGCAATTAGAGATAGACGATGATACGGTGCAATATCTTATCGATGATGCCTCACTTGTCGAGGCCTAGGCCTATAAGTGTTTGTGTGAAGACTTTGATTTAAAATTAAGCTTAAAGTTAATTTAAACAACTCTGCTATGACGCTTTATTTTACTTTCTTTGTGCAAGACTTTAGTATGGCAGACGAGATTCCAGATCCCGCTTCCATGAGTGCAGATGCATTCATGGGCTTCGTTACACGTATGAAGCCTACTTAGATGGCAGAGGCTTCTCAGTACTGGGTAGCTAGAGGCACGGGTACTACGTCTCCGGGCTTCACACCCGAGGGACCGACGCCTAGGGGGGGGGGATGCCTACGGGGTTAAGGACGCCTATGGGTACGACGCCTTCTTCTCCCATCACGGCCGCTTCGACACCTAGGGGTGAGGCAGAGGCGGGTACGTCCTCATCTCCGCAGCACAGGCGCACTCGCCGATCTCGGTGATCGTCAGGTGGAGGTGGTGGTTGCTGTGGAGGAGGGTCCACAGATGCTTCGACCCCTCCTCGCTCACGACCCCCGTCTTACCCACGCACACCTCTCGACACACCTCTTGGCACACCTCGGACACCTTGGGGGGCACACAATCCTAGTGCCTCCAAGCTCTATACTGTACGGGGAGATGGTTCTGTTGACATGGATAGAGTCGGGACTGAGATGCGACAGCGGATTCGCCAGCTCATGGAGCTGCATTTTTCGACCAGCATTCTGACGTCTTGGGATCAGCAAGACAAGGAAAAAGTCACTTACATAGTGGAGACCATCCTGAGAGAGTACCATCCTGCTCCGGGTTCTTCCGTTGTTTTGACGCGGTGGATCAAGGGTGTTGCACGGGACACCATCAAACATCAATGAGATGCAGCTCAGAACGCTTTCAGGACCGGCTCGCCGAAGCCTTCGAGCATCCCACACGAGACGTGGCTGCAGATCAAGGAGGATGAGCGGACAACGGCCACGCGGTTCAGACAGCAGCGTGAGGCCGCCAGGTACGACAGATGACTAGGGGGACATCTCATCTTGGCAGCGGAGGCTTGGACACCTTTCACTATGAGTTTGTGAGTTTCTAATCCAATCTTAACTATGGCATTTTTTAAAACGCGATGAATCATGTATTCTTACGCAGAATCTTGCGATGCATTGAGCTCCATCACGCGAGGAGGAGTAAGATGGATATCGCAGAGGTATCTATGAAGTACTGAATGATCTTGAAGCTTTAGGAGAGCCTGTAGACTGGGAGGCCTTACAGTCTCGCTGATCGCTTAAGGTGAGACATTAATATGTGTGAGTTGATTTGATTAAGTTAGTATATGTGAAGTAATATCAATACTAATTTTGTGAGTTTTCCTATGTGCAGGTTGCGACGCCTAGTCATTAGTGGACCAGATTTCATCTATATGCTTTGTGAGACACAGACACACTTCTGTGTCTCTTTTTTGTACAAAGAGTTAGTGTTCAGACAATTATTGTTTCCCTTATGGTTATGATTATTATCATTGTCATTGTATAGACAGTTATTGTTTCTCTTTCTGGTTATGCTTATGGTTATTGTTAATTTTGTTTATGGTTATGGTTATCTGCATTATGGTTTTGATCAAAGTGGTTATAGCCGGTTATGGTTTTAAGTTATGGTTATGCTTTTAAGTTATGGTTATGGTTCGTTATGGTTATGCTTTTAAGTTATGGCTATGCTTTTCACTTGGTACGGTTGTCTTTCATTGGCCCTAAATCTCATATGAGATCCTACATGGATAGCATGTAGGAGGCGTATACATGATATGGTTTTTTTAAAAAAAGTTTATGTAAAAACAAAGGGAACTTTGCCAAAATTTCTGTGCGCGGGAGCATGGTTGATATTTTGGTGCTGCTCGCTTTCTTGGGCAGAGGGCAGGAAGTCTGGCTATGGTTGTGTCCATCTTTTAACTGGGCACAGGCCAGGCTACCTGCCCTCTGCCCAAGAAAATTTTTTTCTGCTATGGTCGTCGCTATATGCGTCACTATGCCCGTTGATATGAGCGTCACTATCCGCGTCGCTAATAGCGACTGGTTTCACAGCGACGCGTATAGCGACGCGCATAACGACGGGCAGCGTCGATAACACCTGTTTTTGTTGTAGTGTTATAAGATAATTATCAAAGGTATAAACTACTGTTAAGAACCCGAGATAAATAGATCATATCCAAAAAATTAGTTTATCTAATGATTTTAACTAATATTACCCGATTTTGTCTATAAATTGGAGAAAGGAAATTAGTAAATTAATTTATATAATTACATGATAATTACCAAAGATAGGAAACAACTTTTGAAAGTTGGGAAAATTACCTTAACCCCAAATAATTAGTACAACAAATTATCTTAGCCAAATATTGTCTAGATTGGACCATAAATCTAGAAGGGAAATTTATAAATCAGTTTATAAGTTAGCCAGATAATTACTAGAGTTATAACCAGTCAAAATCCACCTAGGGTAAATATCCCACCAGCAGATAGGTAACTCATAATTTACTAAGGCCAAAATATGATATTTTGGAACATAAATTAAAAGAGAAATTTAGTAAAATAGCTCCAATAATTATAAAATAATTATGGGAGAATAATAATAGTACCAGGAAGCTACAAGAGAAATATCTCACCCAAATATTTAACAAGGATACCTATTTACTTCGAAAATCCCTATTTTTGGATAAAAGGAATAAAAGAGATTATTCATTTAATTCTCTAATCGATTAAGTATCCTTTTATAAAGGTTGCCAACATAGCTTCAAAAAGAACCAGAGGAAATCCTATTTCTGATGAAGAGGATACAATCCACAAAAGGAATAAGCAACCCATGACGATGAGGCTGGGCCTAGTCATAGGTCTACGGAGGAAAGTCTGCAGGCACCAATACAACAACAAATGGCTGACCAGTCACATGTGGATTTCTGTTTGTTCACATAAGTCTTTAAATAGCTTAAAGTTTGTTTGTAAATTAACATTGCATACGTAAGAACTAGGAAGGAGTAACTGGCCGTAAACAGAAGGTAACTTGCAAGAAACCAACACGCATTGGTTGTAAATAGGAAAGAAATGTTTGGGCTACGACTGATTCACCTAGGAAAGAAATGTTTGATCATCCTTAAGACAGCTTGTCTCAAGACACCTCTAATTCCTTGAAATACTTTACTCCAAGTGATGAGTAATGATGGCGACTCTGCCATGGGTGAGTCGGTTTCCTCAGTGCACGTGGAGTTTTTACCCCGTGCTTGTCTGTGCTTGTGGATATTACTTAGGATATCGAGTTTATCCTAGAGGGACCACCCTACTGTAGAGGCAACCGGTTGGCGTATGGGCGCCCGGATTTTGGGTGATGACTTTTTCCACCCCGGTTTTTATAAATAAGGAATGGGTGCCGTTTTTTTTCACCCTTGTATAGGTGGTCTTGAGACAAGCCAGTACTAGTCAGAGCCTTACTCTAGAATGACAGTACCTTGCCTTAAGTCTAAAGATGTCTATTTGCTAAAAGAATGTTTTCAATACTGTTTTCAAGGGCTGTTTTAATGAAATTCGGTTATGAAGGATAAAAGAAATCATTATTTTAACTGTGACAAGAATGTGGTAGTAATTAAATAACAAAGCAATGTGTGTGAGTGTGGGATTGACTAAGGTTTTCAATCATGGACGGGTGGACCTGATTAGTCAGGTAACTATCCATTCCTGCGTACTGAAAGTGTATAGAAACTTCTCCACTTGGAAAAGAAGTCCACCAGCGGCTGTGCCCTCACATATATTAAGGGGAAAAAAGCGGCTAAAAAAATCCTAATCCGAATGATGGAAGTTATAGGGCCGGAATAGTATTTTTTAGTTCAACAAGTTGTCCTGTTTCCACTGCGAGACAGGACTAGGTCTCCTTCTAGGGCTATAAACCTAAACCATTATTAATGGTAAAGGTATATTCCCTGGATTCTTCTTGTTTAGAGACTATGATTTTATTAGGCCTAGAGATCTATCAAGGATCCCATCTCGCTTTTTGGTGTCGGCGGGTTTAGAGATCTCACACAAGTTCACTCATTTGGCTCACCTTGTTGAGCTCTGTGTTGGGGTATAGGCGTCTATGCCTTGCCCGGCCGCCCAGAGTCTGGGCACCCACTGACTTGTATACCTTATACATAGCATAAGTGTATAGGGGGCTGCTCCCTCTTTGGAGTCTCCCCACCCACATCGTGTGTGTGTCTCCTTCTCTCTCTCTCTCACTCTCCGTCTGTGGTGCTCCCCGATCCCCTTCAATTGGTATCAGAGCACTGTGCTCATGGCAGAGACAGGTGATCGATCAAATTGTGATCTCTCACAGATGCGCGTGTTTGATGGGTCAGACTTTGCGGCATGGAGAGAGTGTATGCTTGACGCATTGACACAGCGAGGGTTGCATGGACCATTGAGTGGTGATGCAGGTAGACCTTCATGCTTGTCTGACGATCAGTGGCAGGAGCTAGAGGAGATGGCACTATCTACACTCTCTTTGCACCTTGCGGAATCTGTATATGCTCTTGTTATGTATGAGACTACTTCGAGAGCACTTTGGCACAGATTACATGATATGTATGATAGATCTGAGTCATCAAGGACTCGTGTGAGACATGTACATTCACGAGTACGCCGACAGGTGACATGTTGGTATTGTGGTCATTCTGGACACGTTAGACGACGCTGTTTTCGTCGTATGCGACATCGTAGGAGACATGGCAGTCTTAGAGATGTATGTAGTGATGCCATGGACTCAGTTGCTTTGACAGTTGAGGCAGATGTAGTGTCGGAGTATACTAGTGACGGGGATGTCACTTTTACCTCGAGCTATGCACGAGATGCTATACATGTGGATAGTGCACTCCCTTCGGAGTGGTTGCTAGACGCAGATGCTATGTTTCATGTCACGCCGCATCGTGAATGGTTTTGTAGCTATTCTAGCGGGATGCTTGGCAGTGTACATTTGACCGATGGATCGGTGCATGCGATAGCAGGTGCAGGAGATTGGAGACTGTCATTACCGAGTGGTGCATCTTACTTGTTACGACATGTGCGCTATGTACCAGATTTGACAGTGAGTTTGATCTCGATTGGTGAGTTTAGAGATTGTGGATGTCAGATTTCGCTACGAGAGCAAGATTTTGTGATGCATTTGGGTTTGCTAGTGATTGCGAGAGGTGCCAGGAGTGGTACAAGTTACCCATTGCATGTGGATCACGCGAGAGACCGTGTTGTCTCTGTGATCATGCAGCCAGGTAGACAACGAGAGAGCAGGCGAGTCTCTTTTGCTTGTGGGTTGTAGGATGCTTTGCATGGAGTACAGAGTAGTGAGCTCGTTGTGCACACAGTTGGGGCACGACTTGAGCAGTCACACAGAGAGGTGACAGAGTCAGACATGCATGCTTTGCTAGTGACTGAGCAAAGCAGAGAGTCAGTTGTGCGAGATACTTCTATGCAGGATAGACAGGTAGAGCGGTCTTGCTCTAGTGAGTCACGACAGGAGGACGTTGTGCAAGAGTCTATGCATATGGAGTTAGAGCATGAGAGCTCTAGTGAGTCACAATAGATTGAGTGGTCATGTTTGCAGTGGATGATTGCAGAGGAGACTGAGATGTCAGCGATTATGCAGTCATTCCTTTCTATGCTCGACAGTGAGCATGGGGATATAGTTGTGCAGGATATGTCTTCCAACAGACACCTAGAGCAACTAGTTTTCTCTGAGGTTGCACGACAGGTTGATGCGTCTTTTGAGTGCAGTCAGGAGATGCATGTGGCTGACACGCCTTGTCAGTTAGAGATGCCTATTTCCAGGGATATATATGTTGATGCATGCTCCGTAGAGCTACCAAGGCCCGCTAGCATTGCATCGGCATTCGGTGGTCTCATGTATGAGATGTTGATCTTGAGACCGGATATCGCAGCTGCAGTGGGAGCATTTGCAGTTGGGGTTGTCAGTCGTTTGTTGACTGATGATGGCATAGTGCACGAGGGAGATATGCAGGTATTGCATACATACTTGCAGTACGTGTGCGGTACGTCTGGTGGTGTATGGACTTACACGGGAGCAGGACAACCGGATGCACACGATGACAGCCAACCAGTGGGCATCGGTTGAGAGCGGTTTTCTTTCACCTTTTGTAGTCTTTAGACTAGGTTCCCTTGCTTAAAGGCACAGTCGCCTTTAAGTGGGAGGTTGTTGGGGTATAGGCATCTGTGCCTTGCCCGGCCGCCCAGAGTCCGCCCAGAGTCTGGGCACCCACTAACTTGTATACCTTATACATAGCATAAGTGTATAGGGGGCTGCTCACTCTTTGGAGTCTCCCCACCCACATCGTGTGTGTGTCTCCTTCTCTCTCTCACTCACTCTCCGTCTGTGGTGCTCCTCGATCCCCTTCACTCTGCTGACTTATTCGAGCCTGCTAGTTCACGCACTCCGCTCACCGAGGCCGTCGACTATGCACAGATAGTGATGACAGCACTTACAACTTAATTTTTCTATGTCACCTACGACAGTGAATCATTTGAAAAGTAGAGTGATTTTGCTCTGGTTCCCTGTGACAGTGATCATTTGAGAAGTAGAGTGATTTTGGGCATTTGGAGAGAATGTTCTCACCAAAGGCACCTCCAGCAAGTAAGAAGATGGCAACCAATACCCCAAAAACACTGGGGAGAGTGCGGGCTAGCTTTGCCACTGTTCTAGCAACCCCAAACAAGACAAATTGCATTGGACAATTGCAAGCTGACCTCAACATGGTCATGGAAGAAAACCGCGACCCCAAAGTGCGCCTTAGCACGCTCGAGGCACGATTTGACTCCATGGTCAGCCTCACAACAGACAAGGTGAAGGAAGTTGAAGAAAAAGTCACTCAAGCTCACACAATCGCACTCACCAAAGTGGAAACTTGTGTGAAGACAGAACTGCAAGAACGTCAGCTTCAAGAAGAGATTGCCCTCAAGCTTCACATTGGAGGGCTGCCCCAAGCATGGGACGAGTGCAAACAAGTCTTTTGCAAATTAATATACCTCCTCAACAAACTGATCCATGTCCACTAGAATGAGGTAGAATGTATCGTCAACAAGTTCAACACCAAGCGCACACCTAGTGGACATGCCATTCTTGAGTTCAAAGACAAGGAGGAATGGCTCCGACTACTCCATCAATTGCGTCTCCTTAGAGACACCGGGTTATGGATCGCGGAAGAACTCACCCCGACACAAGTCAAGCACAAAGGTGAAGAGCTGAAAAAAGTGTGTGAAGCACGAGCCAAAGGCAAGTGGGAAATATACCACGGAGGGAAGGCCATCATCTAGGAGTTTCAAACTCCTAAACCGGCTCTTGCCCTTTTAGGCTTTGCTTTTTCTTTTGATGGACCCTCAGTCCTTAACTGATATGTATCGATTTCCCTCACTTAGAAGAAGTGGTTGTAATGTTTTGTTTTTGGTCCCATGGGTCATATTTGACCTCCGTGGATGATAATTCAATCTATCTATCCCTCTCTCTCTCTCTCTCTCTCTCTCTCTCTCTCTCTCTCTCTCTCTCTCTCTCTCTCTCTCTCTCTCTCTCTCTCTCTCTCTCTCTCTCTCTCTCTCTCCACATCCAACCACATGCTTGGGCATTCAAAATTAATAAGTACCCTCAATAGCTTTGTATCTGTGATGAGAAGAAATGGGAGAGCAATTCAAGGTGAAGCTATCGGATGAAGCATTTGCTGCCACGTGTCACATTGAATCTCTCCTCCCTTTATATATAAGTATAGATAGATTGTACCTACAGGCTCGATCTTGGCAGATGCAGAGAAATGGTGGATATTTGGTTTGATCTTAGGGAGTTTCTTGAGTAGCTAGGTTTGTATTGGACCATGACGGCTTCTTTGGCAAACATGACCCTCAAGTGATGACCTCTCAGGTCTTCCTCTTAGCAGTCCGAGTTTATCAATGGTGTGATTCTTTTTGAGTCTCTAGTTTCATGAGATTCAGGTCTTTCTATTCAGTTACAGAGGAAGCAGTTTTACTCCATGTTGTCTTAGATTTCTTTCTGGCGGTACTCATTCTCTTTTTCCAAAATTGAGCGAGAGGGGGGCTTACTATCTTGGGAGGAGTTCTCACATTTAGCTGTGGAAATTTCAGTAATAGTGTTTGCTGTATTTTGATATGGGATTAAGTCAATTTTTACCTCAGAGCGTACTTTTGAGAATATTTCTCTTTCATAGGGGGCTTCTACATTATTATCTTCCATTGACTTCTGGTGCTTCATTGAGCGGAGTACCCTGCATGGTGTCTTCCAGTCCTTGGTTTCCTTGCCCATTTCTTGCGGCTTTAGATGATGTGCTTTAGTCCACAATGCAGTTATACTATACCAAATTTAGGCATGTCATACTCTTGAAGAATCTGAACCCACCTGGCCTTTCGACCTTCAAATTAGTCTGGTGTGTAAATCATTTTATACTTTCATGGTTAAACAGAACATCCCGTGAGACCAAGATACACTTTGTTTGCGGATGATACAGTTAGTAACCTTTTCTTTCAACACTATAACCAACAAAAATACATTTGACAACCTTATCATCCAACTTTTTGTGCTGCATTTGTGGCACCAAAGCATATTCCAAATAGTCAAAAACACAAATCCGGCAACAGAGATTACATGTTCCAAATAGTGAACTTTCTCTTTCAAAAAATCACTCTTTGTTTTCTTAGCATATAATTTGTACTTCAGGGGCATATAACTTCTACTTCAGATGCACTATACATTGAAATGTTCCAAGAAATTAAAATACAACTTATCTTTTTTAACTTTTTCAAAAAAATCCTTAGTTGACAAATGGCCGCGAGATCCCTTTGGCTTTTTGGACGCATCAATTGAGGCTACGATAAATTTTGCTCTCATTATGATAGTGAGATATACGTGCATGTGGTGTCATGCATGTGCGTGTAACGTAAATTTTTTTCATTTGAATCATCATAAATATAAGCCTGCACTATCTCAAGAATTTTGGGATCCTGTGTTTTAACGTACTTTTTAAGTTCAGGATTTAGTCCACGAAAGAATCCCCTCACCTGCTGAAAGGCATTGCAAACCTCGAGCCTAAGAATAACATCTCTATAGTGCAAATATCCTCAAGCAGTGTTTCATGATGACGCATTAAACACTTGTAATGGAAATGGCCTTTTAACTTTAAGAGTAGTGGAAATTAGAGAAGGTACTTTGTGTTACTTTGTGAGTATAGAGGGTGAACTTAAATGATGGTAGCAACATAAACACAACATATAGTTAACTTGGCATGAACAATACTTTTGCAAGAGAGAGAGTTTAGAGAACATGACAATAGTTGAGGACGTGATTTATGTGGAGCCGGTCCCCCTTTCAATAGGTATTTGTATTATAGTTTCACCCATCAAGAGAGACTTGTTACAATACAATCTTTGTGTTCCTTGTGACCTAGGTGATGCAATGAAGATGGAAACTTCATGCATCATGATCATAACATAAAATTTGTGGAAAGCATTAACCATCCCAAGCCTCAGTCCCAAGGCCTCAAACACCTTCGAAGGTGGAGAGAGCTAGCGGGGAATTAGGATAGGGAAGAGGAAGAAGAAACATTTCATAGGAAAAGAATTAGTTCCTAATTTATCATCACTCTTCTTGCTAGCATACATAATAGCATAGTAATGAATATGGAAAAGATGGCAAGCTTAAGCAATTTAGCATGGCTCTTGGTTAAATTTGCATTGCATAGCCAAGAGTGTTGGTGTAGGCTCTCAACCTCTCTACTTGCTTGGAGAAGGAGATGGAGCTCTTGCACTTTTCACTACACACAATGAGAGTGTGTGTGAGTGTGTGCGGGAGAGTATACCAGGCAACCCCCTAGCTTGCTTGAATATCATTGGACCTCCCCTTGTAGCTCATGCTTGAATATCATTGTACCTCTCCAGGCCTAGCCAATCACATGCAAGGACATAACAAGCAACAAGGGTACCCTTGGGACAAGTGTTCCCCTTTCCCCTTTGAGAGAGAGGACATGATAAATTCTAAAAGAATTAATTAAATCTACTTAATTATCTTTGGAACCCTTGGGAGGCAAACCAATAGGCGTTGGACACTCCTTGAGGGTAACCTAGCTAGGGGCTTGACATGTGTCCCACTTGCCTCTTGACCAAGGGGTGCTCTTTGGGAGAGAGATTCGTCAAGAAACCACCCCCCTTACTTGCATGGCTAGCCCCCTCTTTGTAGGGATAAGGTTTGACTTTTGTCTCCACAAGCTCAGCCCTTAAGCCCCTCAAGCTTGAGTTGGGTTCCCACCTCAAGTACAACCCTAGAATCTCAACCATGACAAGCACCTCAATCATCTCAATCATCAAGCACTTCAAGCATCTCAGTCATCAGGCAGGACCATCACCTCAAGCTTGGGCCGGGTTCCCACCTCAAGCACATCCCTAGCTTACCTAAGGTCAAAGGACTTTAACACTAACTATTGGAGGTCTTCAATGAAGCTAACCCTAAGGTCTTTAAGCTCCCTTGGTTAGCCTTGATCTTTGACAGACCATCTCTCATTTGGGCCCCGTTACCATTGGCGATGTGTTGATATAGATCTATAAGCACATGTCTATATCCTAACCCTTGTTCTAGCTTTATTCTCCCACATTAAATAATCAATTTAATATGAAAAATCATTTGGGTTGGTTAGATAGCAGATTTTATGACAACACTTATCCCATGCAGCCCACTTTTTGTCTTTCTCATTAGTGGGCAGAAATTCTTTTCTAAACACATCCTCAAAGGTAGCCCATGAACGTGGTACGATGCCCCCCTTCTTGAGCAACATTCACCACTTATAAGCTTTACCTTATAGTGTCAAACTAATTTGCAATGCCTTGATTGCATTCAAAGTTTGACGCAGATCATGAATGCCATCCCATTTACTTGGGAAAGATATTCACTACATCCTTATTGCGTTATTTTTCCTCTCTCGGAAATATTGGTGGTTTCGTGTTTTTCAAGAGCTCATCCACCTCTTTTTGGGAAAGAATATACAACAAATCGGGATTGGAGCCTTGCTTTGGTGCAGGGCAAGGTTCACAGCCACGGTGCCTGATGGATCCCCAATGCCACGTCAGTAGCACGCAATTTGCGATGCAATTATGGGTTGTCAGTACAGCCTCCCAATGAGCAATAAAAAACATCTTAGCCTAATGGTGAGCTTTAATTGTCTTCTTTACCAGAATGAAGTGGGCATGTTTGCTGAATCGATTGATGATGGTCCAAATGCCATCTTTGAGTCTTGGAAAGATAAAAAATGAAGTCCATTGCTATACTCTGCCAAGGTTGGCTAGGAATAGGTAAAGGTTGTAGGAGACCTGATGCCTTATGCCAATCAAACTTGACCTTTTGGCATACCAAAAAAGTGCGAACAAACTCTTCCACATCCCTTCTGAGCCTCGGCCAAAAGAAATACTTTTCAATGCCTTTCAAAATGGTGTCAATGCCGTGATGACCCAAAAAGGTGGACAATGGCACTCTGTCAAAACCTTATTCCTCAACCCTTGAATAACACACAGCATAGTCTTTGGCATTAAATAACCTTCCTTTAGATCATTTCCACAATTATCTCCCCACTCTGCAATTGGTCAAAGATGTTTTGAAAAATCTGGATCTGTGGCATACTGATCAACCATATCCTCCAAGTTTTGATGGTGAACCACCAAAATAGCCAATAGAAATACTTTTCAACGCCTTTCAAAGTGATGTCAATGCCGTGATGACCCAAAAAGGTGGACAATGGCACTCTGTCAAAACCTTATTCCTCAACCCTTGAATAACACACAGCATAGTCTTCGGCATTAAATAACCTTCCTTTAGATCATATTCCGCAATTATCTCCCCACTCTGCAATTGGTCAAAGATGTTTTGAAAAATCTGGATCTGTGGCATATTGATCAACCATATCCTCGAAGTTTTGATGGTGAACCACCAAAATAGCCAATATCTATGGCTTGCGAGACAACACGTCCACCACCAAGTTCTTCTCCCCCTTAACATGGACAATATGAAAACAAAATTGCAACAAAAAAGCAAGAGAATTTTGCTTTTTTCCGTTAACCACCTGTTGATGTTGCCTTATTGCCTTGAAAGTCTGTAATAGACTGTGTTTGTGCTCTACCTCACTCTTGGAGATTACGATGATGTCGCCAAAAAGTTCCCACAAATGACCGTTACTCTTTAAAAATCCTATGCATCAACCTAATGACGCTACAATAGCATTCGTGAGTGACAAAAAGGCATCACCAAATACTCGTACAATCGAAAGGATGTCCTGAACGTGGTCTTGTATACATCTCCAAGGGCCATCTTGATCTAATGATAGCCACTTTTCAGGTCTATTTTGCTAAAGCATATAGAACCTTGTAACCTATCCAGTATATCATCAATCCTGGGTATTGAAAACCTATTCTTGATGGTGATTTTGTTAAGAGATCTGTAGTCAATGCACATTCTCGAAGGTCACCTTTCTTTAAAACCACCAACAGTGGCAAACAGTAAGGTGATGTACTGGGTTGAAGTAGACCCTTTTCCAAAAAGCTCTTTTACTTGGTTCATAATTTCCTCATTTTGAGCCTTGCTAACTTGGAAAATTAGTCGGTTTGGTGGTGTGCTACGGGGAATTAAATCAATCGTATGATTTTCAGGTCTTTGAGGAGGTAACTCTACCGGTAAGCCTTCAGAGAAGCAATCAGCTTGAGCTTAGAGAAAATCTTGTCATTTCTTCTCAAGGTTAGACAAATTTGACGCTTTATTGTCATTTAACTCATTCAGATAGATTGAATAAACAAACAGATTCAATTTCATTAATTTTGAAACTGTCAACGCTCATATAAGTGGAATGGACTTGCCCTTTAATTTTACTTTAAGTACTATATCTCTACCCTTTTCATTCTTCAATGTTGCTTCCTCCCCCTGTAATCGACCACAGCGTTGTTCTTATGGAACTAGGGGATTCCCAAAAGGATGTCACACCTTCCAAAGGCATGATGTATCCTCGTGCCCTAGATACCCCTGTCAATGCAAGAAGTTTGCCTATGATAGGTGTAATGGCAACGTCTTGTCTTGGTGCTGTTAGAACTGCCTCGATCGATGGTCCCATTTCTTTTGGCGTAATCCCAAGTTGAGCCACCAATTCAGTTGAGATGAAGTTGGCCTTGGCTCCTCCATCAAAGAAGATAAGGGCTTCTTGATCTCGTACTTTGCCCCACCTATGCTCTACAGAGCTCCATACTTTCATCTATTTATTCTGGGTCAGTCCCCACAAAATTTAGTACCAATCCTGCCTTTGCTTCCCTTTCTTTACTCGCTCTATGCCGCTTTGGAACTCTCTGCTTGTCCTATGCCTAATCATTGGACGCTTTGTTGGGGAACCTGGCAGGCACATGCTCTTGTTCCTTGCATCCGTAACATTGCCTCTAATGACAATCTAGGGCCTGATGGTTTCTTTTTTTGCTATTTTCCCTTCTTCCTGTTATCATTGGTTGGTTCTTATCCTACCACGATTTCCACAAGTCTATCTATAGGGTAGGTAAGAGTGCTTGCATGCATAGCAAAACCCTGTTTGGCATGTCTCATAAGCCGTTGCATGGACTTGAACTTCTTTAGCAAATAATAACTCCATAAGTATTTACAGTATAACCACTGAGCTTGTTGCTTGAAGGTTATTTTCTTGAAGGAGAAAACAAGTGTCTTCCTTGGTCATCCTCTGATGATTCCAAGCGGTGATCACATCTTGTTCGTATTCCAAGTGAACCACTAAGAGGCAAAAACTTGCTTGAACTACAACCACTTCATCCGTGCTTCCTTGTGTAATAGTAGGGTAGACCACCATGTTTGGGCATTCCCTTTGAGATATGACTCCACTCTTTATACCTTGGAGTGCTCTGAGTAACGCCCTCCCAAAAAAGTGATGTCAAACTGTTGGATAAAATTGAGGGCTCTGTGGGTATCCTTAAAGCCTAAAAACATATCAAACTTTAAAGCCTACCCACCCTTCTTCAAATCCTTGGCCTTCTTGCCCTTGTCCTCTAGGTAGTTGTATTGGTTGGCTCGGTATTGATATTTTCTCTTTGTCACGTATATTGGATCATCTAAATCTGAGCTCTCAAAGGACAAGGAGTCCTCATCCAAAGTGTCAAAATGCCACTGTAATAGACTTGGACACTCCAAGCCGAAGGTCTAGTGCAACACATATGAGAGAAAATAAAATAACTTACTATTATGCTTAAAAAGTGACAATGTCCGAGGGTCCTTGCTCTCTCTGCAATGCTCCCAAGCTAATCTGTAGAAGAGAGGCCCCTGGCCAAAAGGAGTACATGGAAGCAGTAGGCTAAAAATATTTGGTGCCCAAAAGCTAGCACCCTCTGGGCTGTCCATACGTAGTGCTATGTCAACATGTCAGCTCGATTTGCGCTGCAAATCGTGGAACTCTATACAGCTTGCCACGTTATCAATTTCTTGATGTTCTGCTTTATTTTTTACAAGTTTTAGGCCCTTTGATTGGCGTACCATAAGTTGCAAACAAATTTATTGATAAGTTCCATGAGTTGGTGGCCCTTGTATCCTTTAGGCCATGCTAGATCATCACTTTGTGACATATCCCCCTCTTGAAAGAATTGTTATCGTTCTCGATTGCACCTGCAAAACAGACATAGAACAAAAACTAGTTCAACAGACTTAAGTAGCGACGTACTAGACCACATATATCCAACACTTGCACAAAGACGACAATCATTGAACATTCACATCACATTCACATCACTATCTCGATCGAGATCTTGGATGAGAATCACGATCATCATAAATTCTTTAGCAATCACACCCAGACCGCGTTGATCTCTAATGGGTGTCTTGATCGACTAACTCTGGTTACCATCCTATCCACATCACCCCACAGGTGAACAAGATAGAAATATTGCATTTATTTTGTCTTCAAATATGCACTCAACAATACACACACATGAGAGCACATGTAACAAATTTAGTTTAGGAATTCCCATTTTAAAGTACTTCTTTAAATATTGATTCAGCACAATATTGTTAGCCTTTCATTATCCCTAAAACCTCAAAAAGAATTCAATAAATTTATTCCATTGAGGTAACCTACGACAAAGGATCAAAGTAACTCCCCTCTTGTGTAGTCCACGCCACACCAGATTCAACTTGCTGATTCATCGGTAACTCTTGGAATAGTCGATGCTAAACCTAAAGCTTCAAGGTAAAGCTCTAAAATCTGAGGATTTTGCCAGGTTCTCCTCCTCTCCTCCTTCATCCACTTGGCATCGAAATACGGGTAGTTCCTAAACCTTACTAAATACCGACGTGTCAGCATACCTTTCACTTTCGTTTCCTTGTGATCCAAGACCTTTTCTAGAATGAGAATCTCCTCTATCTCTTCCACTTTGGGCTGCTCCTCTAGCTCTTTGTCCAGTGGCACTTCACCCTTGAGAGATCTCAATAGACTCACATGAAATGCATTGTGAATCTTCCAAGTATTTGGTAACTTCGGCCTGAAAGATACGTCATTGATCTTCTCTTGAATCTAGAAAGGGCTATAGTATCTATCACATACTCAACTTTGGAAAAAGCCACTCATTAGCCTTCCGTTTATGTAGTCGTGCATTCTCAAACTGTAAAAGCACCCAATCATCCTTCTTCAGCTACAAGTCACGTGGATGCTTGTCTGCTACCTTCTTATGACGTGCTTGAGACTTCTTGAGCGCCTCGTGCACCTTAGAAAAAGTAGTGTCAAGATCCTGAGTGTATTGATTTGATTCAAAAATCTTATCTTTGGTGCTTAGAATAGTGGAACCTTCCTAACACCTGCGATAATCTCAAACGATGCCTTCCCCATAGACATATGAACCGTGTTGTTGTAGGCAAACTCCACCAAGGGTAAATACTTCTCTAATCGAGTCTTACAATCAGAGATGTACAACTTCAACAAGTCCAAGACCATTGAATTTACTATTTCTGACCGGCCATCTATTTGTGGGTGGAACAAGGACAAGATTTGTAGCCATGTGCCAATATTCTCCAAGATTTCCCTCCAAAACAAGCTCGTAAAGCGGGGATCTCTATCCAAAACTATAGACCGAGGTATACCATGTAATTGAAAATTTGTGAGAAAAGTTTAGCCAAATGATTGGCTTTAATTGTCTTCTTTACCGGAATAAATTGAGCATGTTTGCTGAATTTGTCCATGACTATCCAAATGCCATCATGCCCACTCTGAGTCTTCCACTCTGAGTCTTGGAAAGATTAAAAATGAAGTCCATTGCTATAATTTCCCACGGTCGACTTGACCTTATGTCTATCAAACTTGACCTTTTGGCATACTAAGCAACTACAAACAAACTCTTCCACATCCTTTTTGAGCCTCAACCAGTAGAGTACCTTTCCACATCTTCCAAGGTAGTGTCTATGCAATGATGGCCCAAAAAAGGTGGACAATGGCGCTCTGATATAACCTTGTTCTTCAACGCCTACATAACACACAACATAGTTTCCGCGTCAAGTAGCCTTCATTTAGAGAATAGATTGCAACAGTCTCCCCACTCTGTAATTGGTAAAAGATGTCTACAAAATCTAGATTTGTGGCGGACTGATCGACCATATTCTCAAAGCTCTGATGATAAATCACCGAAATCTGTGGCTTGCGAGACAATGCATCTGCCACCAAGTTCTTTTTTCCCTTAACACGAACGAGCTGAAAGTGAAACTATGACAAGATATTTTCCCATCTTATTTGTTTGTTTGAAAGTTGTTTCTGAGACAAGATGTATCGTAAACTCTAATGATTGGTGAACACTATAAAGTCGGCTCCAAAAACGTCACCACTAAGTGATAGCATGGATGACTGCCAAAAGCTCTTTCTCATAAATCTATGCAACCCGTTATGGTCGTGAAAACATTCTACTCTCATAAGCTACAACATGGCCCTCCTGCATTAAAACCGCTCCTAGATTGTGACCACAAGCATCACAATAAACCTCAAATGGCTTTTGCAAATCTGGCAATACCAACATTGTACCATCTGTCAACTTCTCTTTGAGATTCTTGAAGGCTGCAATCTCATATGGTCCCCAAGAAAAAGGAACTCCTTTTTATGCCAAAACATGCAAAGGAGAAGCAATCTCCGCAACTTTTTGAATGAACCCCTGATAATACGAGCACAAACCCAAAAGATTTGAACTTCGTGCACGTTCTTCAAGTCTTGCCAATTGCGAATGGTTTCAACCTTAGCCAGGTCCATTTTCACACCCTCTACAGAGACAATGTGTCCCAAAAAGTGTATCTCTAGTAAGAAAAACTCGCTCTTTTTCCCAGTAAACACCAGTCGATGTTGCCGTAGTTCTTGGAAAACTAGTAATAGCTGGTGCCTGTGCTCTACCTCACTCTTGGAGGATATGATGATGTCGTAAAAAAAGGTGCCCACAAATGACCTATGTTGTCTAAAAATCTTGTCCATCATCTTGTTGAACGTTTGGAGGATCATTCGGGAGACCAAAATACATTACCAAATACTCTTACAATCCAAAGGAAATCATGAACACGGTCTTGTATACATCTCCAAGGGCAATCCTAATTTAATGATAGCCACTTTTCAGGTCGATTCTGTTGAAACATGTAGAACTATGTAGCTTGTCCAGTGTATCATCAGTCTTGAGTATTGGAAACCTGTTCTTGATGGTTATTTTGTTGAGAGCTCTATAGTTAATGCACATTCTCCAAGATCCATCTTTCTTTAATACCAAGAAAACTGGAAAACAGTAGGCTGATGTATTGGGTTCAGTGAGGCCCTTCTCTAGAAGCTCTTTCACTTGGTTCATAATTTTCTCGTTTTGGGCTCTACTAACTCGGTAAGATGACCGGTTTCGTGGTATGCTACAGTGAATCAAATCAATGGTGTGACCTTCAAGATGCTGGGGAGGTAACTCTTCTTGTAAGCCTTCAGAGAGACAATTAGTTTGAGCTTGCAAAAAATCCTGTCATTCCTTCTCAAGGTCGGACAAATTTGAAGTTTTAGTTTCATCTAACTCACTTGAGTAGATACAGAAAACAAACACACTATATTTCATTAATTTGGAAATGGCCAAAGCTGATACAAGTGGATAGACTCACCCTTTAATTTTACATCACGTACTATATCTCTACCCTTCTCATTGTTCAATGTCGCTTTTCTCGCCCTATAGTTGACCACATTACTATCTTGTGGAAGGGGAATCCCAAAGGATGTCACACCCTTACAAAGGCATGATGTAAAAGTCCTTGTGCCCTAGATACCCCCTGACAATGCAACCAATTTTTCCTATGACATGTGTAATGGAAACATCCCGCCCTGGTGCTGCTAGAACTGCCTCGGCCGGTGGTCCCATTTCCTCTCGCATAAACCCAAGTCGAGATGCCAATTTAGTCGAGATGAAGTTAACTTTGGATCCTCCGTTGAAAGAATATGAGGGCTTCTTGATCTCATACTTTGCCCCACGCTTTGTAGAGCTCCAGACTTTCATCCATTTGTCGGTCCCCATAAAATTGGCTACCAGTCATGCTTTTGTCTTTCCTTTCTTTGCTCGCTTCTTTGCTTCTCTAGAACTCTCTGGCTTGTCCTCAGCTTGATCATTAGACGCTTTGTTGGGGCACTTGGCAAGGATATTCCCTTGGTCTCCACATCCATAGCATTTACCCTCTTTGTAGTACTCAATGCGTTGCTCTGCTAACAAAAGAGGGCCCAAAGGTTTCTGCTTCTGTTGCTTTCCCTTTCGCTTGTTCAATTCTTGCTCGGTCCGGACTACCACAAGCCTATCTATAAGTCAAAGTGTCTGCGTGCATTGTAAACCCTTGCTTGGAATGTCCCATTAGCCGTCCTTGCATGGGACTTGGACTTCTCCTACAGACAATAACTCCGTATCTCTTTGGGTAGTTCACAATAGAATTTCTCAATTTGTTGCTTTAAGGTGATTTTCTTAAGAGAAGAGGCATGTAGAAAGTATCCCAAAATCTCTGATAGTAGACATCTAGTGTGTCTTCCTCGGTCATCCTCAAATTATTCCAAGATATGATTACATCTTGCTTGCATTCTTCCATGAGCCATGAAGAAGTAAAAATCCGCTTGAACTATAGCTACTTCGTTGGTGCTTCCGTGTGTAGCGGTAGGGTAGACCACCATGTTTGTGCATTCCCTTTGAGATAGGACACCGCTCTTTGTATCTTGGAGTGCTCTGACAAGTGCCCTCTTGAATAAGTGATGTCATGAAAGAGAGGGCTTTGTGGATATCTTTAAAGCTAGAAAACATATCAAACTTTAAAGCTTGCCCACCCTCCTTGAAATTCTTGGGCTTCTTGCCCTTATCCTCGAGGTAGTGGTACTGGTTGGCTCAATATAAGTACTTCCTCTTCGTTACGTACATTGGCTCATTAAAATCTAATCTCTCAAAGGACGAGGATTCCTCATTTGAACTCTCAAAGTGTTTTCAAGATCTTCTACAAGATTTTCTCTTCTTCGCCTTCTTCTTGTCTTTGCTATATCTCTAAGTCTTTCTCTTATTTTTATTCTTTCTATCCTCATTGCTGGAGTCGGAGGAAGAAGAACTCTCCGAACTATCAAAAGAGGACAAGGATGAACTGGAAACACCTCAAAGGTAGATTTTTGACCCAAGTAGCAACGGTAGTCTGCTGACCGACTCTTCTTCCACGGTTGCCTCTTAATCTTTATGAGTCTGCTGACTCGTTGCTCTAGAGCTTTATCAAATTCATCATCTGAATACACCCTTTTTCTTGGTACCGCTAGTGTATATTTCTTCTTCAAAGCCAACTTGAGAGGCAAGCGGATGGCGGCACTCCATCGAGAGTGCACCTCGTCAAGTGAGTGCTTAGCTAAAAATTTCCTTGTTGGGGATCCTTGGAGTACTTGAGCATCTATCAAGTCTCAACCAGCTGTTGATGTTGCATCTCTATTATTTTGTATTTTTTGGGTGGAGATGGACCATAATCTTCTCCCCAGTCTTCGAAAGGTGGCTGATGTCCGTTTGGATCTCCGTTGTTTTCTCCCTGCCCGAGTGGTTGGGTGTGCAACTGTTTCCTTGTGGTGAGATTCGTCGACTGAATCCATGTGTGCTGCAAGTAAAGGGATTGGATCCTAGAAGAAGAATTGTCAAAGCTTTGATACCACCATAATAGACTTGGACACCCCAAGCCAAAGATCTAATGCAACACACGCGAGAGAAACTGAAAGAACTAAACAAAACAGAGAGAGAGAGAGAGAGAGAGAGAGAGAGAGAGAGAGAGAGAGAGAGAGAGAGAGAGAGAGAGAGAGAGACAACATGGCACTGCAAAGTTTGTGCCCATAAGTACTAGCCTCAAAGACTGGCACCCCTTCTCGATATTTCTTTATTATTATGCTTCAAAAGTTACAATATCCAAGGGTCCTTGCTCTCTTTGCAGTGCTCCCAAGATAATCTACAGAAGAGAGCCCTTGGAAATTCTTATATAGGCCCCTGGCCAAAAGTAGTACATGAAAAGTAGTAGTCTAAAAACATTTGGACCCCAAAAGCTAGCACCCTTTGGGCTATCCGTACGCAGTGCCATGTCAGCGATGTGTGGTGCAAATCACGGAAATTTTGTTCAGCCTCCCACATAATCAGCACTTGCAATTTTTGGTGTCCTGCTTTATTTTTTATAAATTTTAGGCCCTTCGACCAGGGTACCATAAGTTAGGAACAACTTTATCGATAAGTTCCATCAATTGGTGGCCTTTTGTCCTTTAAGCCATGCCTCATTATCACTTTGTGACATTTTCTCCCATTTTGAGACTGAACATAGAAGATATCTCCACAAAAGGTGTTAGTATGTCTCCTCAAAGGGTGGTAGTATAGATCCAATCAAGGTGGATGAAATATAATATTGGTGAACTCTTCAGAATGTGCATGATATAAGGAGCTTTCTCTAATTATAATCTTACTACAGATGGTCCATTCGACATTTTATAGAGTTGGCTTTACCGTTGCATGCTGTGACTCAAAAATGGGTTCCTTTCACATAGAGACCTTCACAAATGGCGGTGTCAAGATTTTTTTGGAGCAAGGGATTGCACATATGTACATATACATGCATGGTGCATCAAATAAAGAATTGCCCATTTTTCAGAGCCAGGTGGTTACGTAGGGCCCACATGTGTACAGGTAGGACAGCATGTACATAGTGCATCCATTTTCACTATTACCAGTACCACTGTGTTTTTTCTACAATAAGGAGGAGTTGGTAGCGCGTAAAACTTCTCGAGGAAGCTATCCGCGGGCCGACGACATGAGGTAAGCAGGTGCGTCAGATAGCATCTAGTGGCGTCAGGAGGTCGAACGGGGTCAATACTTGCACGTGGAGAAGTACGGACACAACGTGGGTTTTTTCTTGTGAGAGTTATGCAGAAAGTTCATCATTAGGACCAATTTTTGGGGCCACTCCACGTGGTTGCGAGACGCATTATTGAAAAGAAATGAGTGCCAGGTGTGCGGATGATGCAAAAAGGTGACAACTATGCACTGCGAGGTCAGTTTTTGGCCTGTTCGGGGTCCGTTTGAGGTCATCTAAAAGGCCAAGGGTGCCCAACTAATAAAGCTAAGTGTGGAAACTGAAAAAACTGAGAGAAGACCAGAAAAAACGTGGAGAAGAGAGGAGGAACAGCCGCAGGTGTGTTTTTGGGATTTTTGGAGCCTGTTTTGGTCGTAAACTGCTCATCCGATGTCGGATTTGAGCACTTTGACATTGTAGACTGGGGTTTTGGGCCGTTCCAGACGCGATGGTGCTGTCCATTTTTCCAAATTCCTCACATATTTTCTATTGTTTTTCTGTGTAATCTTCTCCGGTGAGTGAAGCCTCTGCTTAACTTTGTGGTTGTATCTGGTGTATTTCCTCAATACTGTGTAAACTATTTGCCCCATTGGTGTTGGGCTGAGCTTCATTGAGTCTAAACAACAGCAATTTTCCTCCTTTGAGCTGAATTGAGAGTGTGTGTGTGAGTGTTGGATGGACAAGTGGGAAATCTCTCTCTTCTCACTCCGTTCTGTGTGTTTCCTGTCTCGGCCAGGCTAGTTGTGTAAGCCGAGTGGTGCCCCATAATGTGTGTGTGTATCATCCCAAGAGTGTGTCTCGGGTCATTATAGAGGCGTTGTGTGTGTGTCCATCCCGCTCACATTCTTTTGGTGTCCCCACGGAGGATCTTCTTCGAGTACCTTCTGCTTCGAGCTTCAAGCTTCGAGATTCGGGGCTACAGGTTACAGGTTACAGGTTACAGGGATAGGTACAGGTACAAGCGATTCACACAGGTACAGGTAGCTGGAGTACAGTGATGTACTAGCAGTGATGTCACTTGCAGTTGTTGTGGGTATGCATCACTTGGCGCCTATTTGAGCGCATTGTCTGCTGGATTGTACGTTACTTGTGGAAACTGCCATTGTAGGCATTTGTGGAGCCATACTTGGTTGTATTTGGCAGTCCCAGCCATTTCTGAGACTTGGTCTAGAAGATAGTCATTTTTGAGATTTGACTATACGCGATTTGCATTGGCCTTCGTGTGAGGGTCGATAGCGTGAGGTTTTTATTGAGCTAGGGTATTCTCAAATGTGGAGATCCTTTCGGTGATACAGGTAGTTGGAGCACCCTTTTTGTGACCTCGCCATAGGCTATGTACTAGTGAGTCCTATTTGATGCTCGGGTTCTATTGTTGACAGTTTATGCATACATAGACAGTCTATATTTTGGGTTCACACTGCTCTACTTCTGGGGAAACTCTGCCAAAATTTTTCCAAGTTATGATGGCTAGTTTTTTGGTATTTTGAGCCATTTATGCTGTTATGCTGCTAAAATTTGGGCAAAATTAGAGGTTAAGTTAGGTGTGCCTTCTTGGGAGCTTCATGGTTGGCTTTAATGGATGATCAAAATGGCCCTCAATTCACTCCATTTCATTTAACTCAAAGAATCCAGATAAATGTTCATGTGTCCAGGAAGATTTTTTTCCAGCAGCGCATAGTCTTTATGTTCGGGCCAAGAAGATTACGAGAGATCTTGGAATGTCCTTTGCCTGTTGTAATTCCGATGATCAACTATGAAAACTCATTTGATGTGCATGTGTTTGTCCTTATCTAAAGTTGAGCTCCATTGAAGTTTCTGGGGATTGGGTAGTCAAAAGTTTTGGGTTCTTGCACGTGTGTTCAAAGGGGTTCTCAAAGCATTGTAACTTAGGTAGCCATGGATTTCTCTTATCCGGAGTTTCATGGAAGAAGTGATGAAGATGTGGAAGAGTTTTTGGAAAAGATGGAGGTTGCCTGCATTAGCAACCAGATTCATGACCCTGCGCAGATGTTACGTCTTCTCCAAATTTGTTTGAAGAGTGATGCACGAGTCTGGTCCAAAACATTTGAAGAGGAGTTACGTGCAGCGGATCCACCTGTAAGATTGAGTTGGGACAATCTAAGGCATGGGTTGGAAGTGGAGTTTGTGAAGATAGAAGATCCTGACAAAGTGTGGCAAGAAGTACAAGGTTTGGTGCAAAAGGAAGGTGAGCCAGTAGATGCGTACATACGTAAGTTCTCATTGGCACGGGAGCGGATGTGCAAGGCCTTAGCACCACAAGTACCCCCGCCTGACATGATGAAGAAGGACAGGTTCTTGGCTGGTCTTTGGGAGAATATACGTTGGAGAGTGGAGCTAAAGAAGCTTAGGACATATGAAGATGCACTAGAGGTAGCAAGGAACAAAGAGTGGAAGTTGAGGAAAATGAGCCAGTTAGGGGTGGAGTCTTTGCCAATGAGGTCTGAATTTCAGTCTATAGAGTCTTTACAAGGTCGCATGTCAGGGGTTCATCATGAACCAGTGGTTCCTGTTACTACTCAGGTTATGCCAGCAGTGGTCACTACATCGGTGCAAGATGATGGTCTAAGGCAAGACATGAGACAAGTGGTAGATTTGATGATGAATCTCAGCCTAAACATGCTAGGTCAAGTGGGAAATAATCGAGGTCGAGGGAGGTTTGCAAATCAGCCAGGAGGTGAAGAAAGGCCTAGGAATGGTGTTGGACAAAGCAATGGTAGGTTTTGGAGACAGACGCCCACATGTTATAATTGTGGAGAGTTGGGTCACATCAGCCCGCAATGTGATAAGCCACCAAGGATGGGGGGAGACATGTATCCATTGCCAAGACAGGTGCTAACTAGGTCAAATGATTATGGCATCGAAATTAAGGGAGATGAAGGAACCAGTGGATTAACCCAAGAGGAATAGGGAAAGACAAAAGTGCTAAGTGTAGTCACCTTGGAGAAGGCATCAAAGCTAGAGGATACATTAGTGATGCCTATTGGGAAGAGGACCACAGAGAAAAAGGAAGGAAGAAGTGCCCCAGGTCCTAGTAAGAAGAAAGGAAAGAGCCATGAAGGCGAGGATTTCAAGGCCAAGAGGAAAAGGAGATCTCGTCGAAAGTTTCATGTTTCAGATTTTCCACTAGGGGATGGGCAATTAAGCTATGACTTGAAGGAGGATCTGACGAGTAGGAAGGCAGATGTTGCTTTTGGGCAGCTTATAGAGATGGTGCCTAAGCTAAAGTGACAATGGAAGAGCATGGTTAACCCAATGGAGACAGAGCCAGAGAGAGGTTCAGTAAAGGTGTTGGCAATGGATGAGCTACCAGACATTTGTCCAATAGTAGATGTGTGGCATAAAAGGAAAAATTTGGGACAAGGTTATGTGGATGGCGGAGCCCAAATATGCGTCATAACACACTCATGCGTTGAGAAGATGGGTCTCACAGTGGCTGGGGTGTCAGGTTTTCGGATCAGATTGGCAAACCATCAAAAAGTAAAATGCTTGGGTGTTGTAAAGAGCTTAGAAGTGGAGGCATATGATGCAAAGGCAGTGGTTGATTTTCATGTGATGCCAGTAGGGTTGGCAGCATATCCTATTATACTGGGCAGACCATGGTTACGTGCAGTGGGAGCTGTTCAAGATTGGCGACATGGTACGATTAGCCTCTATGGAAAGACAGGTACCAAGAAGCTTTATAATATGGACACAAGGAAACGATTAGAGGAGCTTTATGAAGATGAGGATGAGTCTAGTGATGAAGACTCTTCCACGGTGACAGATGAGGACAGTGATAGCACTACCAGCAGTGATGAGGATGCTGATGTTGCATTTCTTTTGATGGATAAAGAAATCCAGGAGTCTGGTTTAGTTGCATTTGCGAATGAAGTTGAAGGTGAAAGTGAAGGGCCTTATGAAGTGATTGAAGGGCTGATGCAAACGAAGGTTGAATTTTCAAAGAAGCAGGAATTGATGACACAAATGATCAGTGGAGACCTCTCAACTATGGAGAAGGAGATATATTTGCACATGCTGGCTAGTTTTCCTGATTTGTTCATTACTTCATATGAAGAGATCAGAGGGTTCAAGGGTGAAGAGATGCATATAGAGCTGAAAGAAGGTGCTAAACCAGTGCGGAAAAGGCTAAGAAGGATGGGTCAAGAGCAAATGGAAGCCTTGCGAGAAGAAGTGGACAAGTTATTGAAGGCAGGGTTCATAGTCCCTGTGGAGACCACAGAATGGGTGAGTCCAGTTGTAGTCAGTCCAAAGAAGGATGGGAAGTGGAGAATTTGTGTAGATTTTAAACCCTTAAATGCAGCCACTAAGAAGAACCCATATCCTCTTCCATTCATCGATCAGATCTTGGATTCAGTGGCAGGTTATGAGAGGTACAGTGTGTGTGATGGTTTTTCAGGCTATTTTCAATTGAAGATTGCTCTTAAAGACCGCACAAAGACAACTTTTATTACGCCATGGGGTTGCTATTGCTATACAGTATTGCCGTTTGGGTTCTCAAATGGACCTTCCTTCTATCAAGAGAGAGCAAATTGGGTGTTGGAACCATTCATTGGTAGTTGTGTTAAAGCTTTTATGAATGACTTCTGTGTCTATAGCAGTAGGGCTGAACACCATGAGAAGTTGCAGATGGTATTGGCTCGATATGATGAATGTGGAGGACAACTAAATCCAAAGAAATGTCATCTAGCACAGCCAAGGGTGAAGTTATTGGGCCATATGGTGTCAGAAAATGGCATTGAGGCTGATCCAGACAAGGTTAAGTCTATTATTCTTCTTCCATCACCTACGAGTACAAAGCAATTGGCAACCTTTATACACAAAGTGAAGTACATGGCATGGTTTATTCCATTGTCTTCGCAGCTCCTTTATCCATTACAACAAGTGGCAAAGCATGATCCATTGCAATGGGATGACAAGTGTGAAGAAGTGTTTCAAGAGGTGAAAGAGGTGTTAGGGGGGTTGTCAGCCATGCAGGCTCCTGATTGGGAGAAAGTGTTTTATGTAAATCCATCAGTAGGGGATGATGCCATTGGAGCCATGCTATTGCAAAAGGGGAAGGGAAGCCATTATATGAGGCCAGTGTATTGTGCAAGCCGAGTGAAGTTGGTAGCGGAGATAAAGTTCTCGGAAGTAGAGCTAGTGATGGCCAGTGTAAAAGTTTCTTGTCGACGATTTCGTCATTACTTGCTACCACGGCCTTTTGTTTTCTTGACGAGTTATTCCTTTTTGCCACAGTTAATTAATGGTACTAACATGTCAAATGTGGTGAAGAAATGGGTAATTGAGCTGCAAGAGTTTGAGTTCTCTTTTCTAGTGGAAGATAGTACAAGGGCTACCCTAGCTGATTTGTTGACCTACAAGGGGAATCCCCTTATTGTTAAGGAAGAGGTGGTGAGACAAGTAGTTGAAGAAGTGCCAAAGATCAGCAATGCACATGTGTTTTTCTTTGATGGTTCATACAGAAAGAGCCATGATGCAGCTTCAGGGGGTATAGCACTTTATGATCCAGAGGGGAAGCTAGTATGCAAGAGAGGGTTCAAATTGGATGCTCATAGTAGCAATGAGGCTGAATATGCTACTCTTGAAGCCGGATTACACATTTGTTTGAATCATGGGGTTCGAAGGTTGAGCATAAAAGGTGATGCCTTGTTAGTGGTGAAGCAAGTGCTGGGTGTGTGGAAGAGCAAGAACACCTCATTGAAGGAAATGTGCTTCAGAATTAAAGGCCTGTTAAAAAATTTCGAAGCATGGATCATCAGACACATTGAACGTGCTCTAAATGGAGAGGCACATGAAGCAGCTCAAGGCATGATTGGGGAGCTATTTGTGTTGAGGACCACTTTACCTCTTTATCATGGGCGGGAAAGTTTGGCTCAAGAAGAGGAGTTTTTGCTAACAGGAATCATTCCAAAGGAGATTCAGAAGTCTAAGAAGTATGGCTTTGTGCGTAGAGAATACAAGTACAAATTGATTGGTGATGTCTTATACATGAAAGGGGCTGATCTCATGTTGAGACGTGTACCTTGGCGGGAGGAGCTTTACAGAGTGTTGGAAGAGAATCATGAAGGCGCATGTGGTGGCCATTTTTTTCTAAAGATCACCTTGCATAAGATTTTGCAAGAGGGGTATGTATGGCCTAGTTTGCACAAGGATGTTCACCATTGGTGTAGGTCTTGCAATAGGTGTCAAGCATTTGGGAAGAGAGTGTTGAAGCCAGAGCTACGAAAAACCATTATGGCGTTTGATGTGTTTGAAAAGTGGGGGATTGATGCAATAGGCCCGTTACCTATCACAATCAGGGGCAGAAGCTATATCTTGACGACAGTGGACTATCTCTCTAGATGGGCAGAGGCTATAGCAGTAAAACAGATCACTACAAAGGATGTGGCAAAATTTGTGTATGATGAAATATGTTGCAAGTTTGGGGTGCCATTAGAGCTACTTTCAGATAAGGGGCTAGGATTTAGAGCTAAACTGCTAGACTTCTTATGCACAAAGATGAAGATTAGGCAACAGCATACCACTCCTCATTACCCACAGTGTAATGGCTTAAATGAAAGATTCAATGGTGAGTTGGTACAAATTCTTTCTAAAGTGACAGAGCACCAAGGAAAGAATTGGGATTTGGAATTGCCTAGTGCATTATGGGCTTACCGTACTTCGGTGAAGACAGGTACAGGGTTTACTCCATTTCATTTGGTGTATGGAAAGGAAGCACTATTGCCTGTGGAGGTAGAGTTGCCTGCGGTCAAGATGTTAGAGAAGTTTCTTGGGCCGCCTAGTGATGCATTCAAAGAGAGGCTCTTGCAGTTACAAGAGGTCCAGTTGGATAGGATGAGCGCATTGGAGCATTATGGGCAGATGCAGGATAAGGCTTTGGCAAAGATAAATGAAAAGGTCAAAAGTAAGGGTATCAAGAGTGACTTGGTTTTGTGCTACAACAGTATGCTGGACAACACCTTCCAAAAGAAGTTTCAAATTAAGTGGGAAGGCCCCTTCAAGGTAGTGGAGTGTTTTCCAAATGGCACATATCAGTTGGCTAACCTGGATGGTGTTCTACATAAGTCAAGGGTAAATGGATTGCGTCTTAAATTGTATCATGCTAGATTGATGATGGTGGAGCAAGATGAGTTGTCTGTGGATCAAGCAGTGTTGGTGAGGGATAAGGAGACCTGTGATGCGGTGAGTCTCATATCTCTCTTTGCTGCTACTGATCATGAATGATCTAGCAGGCTAGGGGATGGGCAAATTATGTCAGGAGTTTTTTGCAACAAGGGATTGCGCATATGTACATATACATGCATGGTGCATCAAATAAAGAATTGCCCATTTTCAGAGCCAGGTGGTTACGTGGGGCCCACATGTGTACAGGTAGGACAGCATGTACATAGTGCATCCATTTTCACTATTACCAGTACCACTGTGTTTTTTCTACAATAAGGAGGAGTTGGTAGCGCGTAAAACTTCTCGAGGAAGCTATCCGCGGGCCGACGACATGAGGTAAGCAGGTGCGTCAGATGGCATCTAGTGGCGTCAGGAGGTCGAACGGGGTCAATACTTGCACGTGGAGAAGTACGGACACAACGTGGGTTTTTTCTTGTGAGAGTTATGCAGAAAGTTCATCATTAGGACCAATTTTTGGGGCCACTCCACGTGGTTGCGAGACGCATTATTGAAAAGAAATGAGTGCCAGGTGTGCGGATGATGCAAAAAGGTGACAACTATGCACTGCGAGGTCAGTTTTTGGCCTGTTCGGGGTCCGTTTGAGGTCATGGAGAAGAGAGGAGGAACAGCCGCAGGTGTGTTTTTGGGATTTTTGGACCTGTTTTGGTCGTAAACTGCTCATCCGATGTCGGATTTGAGCACTTTGACATTGTAGACTGGGGTTTTGGGCCATTCCGGACGCGATGGCACTGTCCATTTTGCCAAATTCCTCACATATTTTTTGTTGTTTTTCTGTGTAATCTTCTCCGGTGAGTGAAGCCTCTGCTTAACTTTGTGGTTGTATCTGGTGTATTTCCTCAATACTGTGTAAACTATTTGCCCCATTGGTGTTGGGCTGAGCTTTATTGAGTCTAAAAAACAGCAATTTGCCTCCTTTGAGCTGAATTGAGAGTGTGTGTGTGAGTGTATATGTGTGAGTGTTGAGTGGGCAAGTGGGAAATCTCTCTCTTCTCACTCCGTTCTGTGTGTTTCCTGTCTCGACCAGGCTGGTTGTGTAAGTCGAGTGGTGCCCCATAATGTGTGTGTGTATCATCCCAAGAGTGTGTGTCGGGTCATTATAGAGGCGTTGTGTGTGTTTCCATTCCTCTCACAGCGGCTTTTGAGAGATTGAAGCATAAGCTGACTACAAAGCCAATGTTGAAGTTACCATATTTGCCAGAAGTCTTTCAAGGTCTAGTGTGATGTTTGTGGAAGCGGTTTGGGAGAGCTCTGAATGTAGGATAGCCATGTCATAGCTTATGAAATCAAGATGTTGTCCAAGCCACAAAGGTTGCACAGAATTATGAGAAGGAGCACTTACCAATGATTTGCGCTTTGACAGAGTGGAGACATTACTTGCTCGGTGCATATTTTAGAAAGTACACGGATCACTAGAGTTTGAGATACTTCTTGTTCTAGAACAACCTTTTTGAGAAGCATATGAGATGGGCGAACATTTTGTCACAGTTTTATGTTCAAATAATCTTTGTGAAGAGAAAGAAGAATGTAATGGTTGACACGTTGTCTCTCAAGCCATAGATATCCGTTGTCACTTCAATACTTCATCGTGACTTTTATGAGATGTGGGAACAATATGCTATAGACTTAGACTTTGGTGAGATCTTCAATAGGGTATAGACTGGGAAGCTAGTTTTAGGATATTCTAAGACCATATTAGGTATTATGATAAAAATCCCTCATTATGGGAATCTCCAAATTGACTAAATTCATGTAATTTGGGAATTTTCGATGTAAAGTGGGAAAAATGTTGATATACTTGCTGATGGTGTAGAGTGAAATCTTAAAGAACTGTGGTGTTGATAAACACCAAAATTTGAGGATGCACAAAGCATGAATTTGAATAAATACTAGTAAAGAAATAAAAGAAAGAAAGGTCACTACAATCAAAGGTCTTGTTTACAACCATTATAGTAACAATAGAAGCTCCATATAATCTACTTCAAATAGGATTCCATGTCCAAACTTTGATCCAAGTGTGGTTGATGATGTGCACGAGCAAGGCCAGTTTTATTTTTTAGAGCATGCCTTTCTGAAATCTTAATCCTTGAAAATGGACCTTCTTTGTTGGGTCTCCAAGACCAAACAATCGCATCTACAGATTCCCACACTTGCGGGTCCTTATAGTTGACAGCCCAAAAACCCTTCCAACAATTAGTGTAAGCTTGAGTATCTGTCATCCCACTCTTTCTTGCACAAGGTGCCCAATATTGAATCAAAACTTTTCTGTAGTTTGGTGATGTAGGCTTGCTGTCAATGTTCGATAAAGCCATTGCAAGCCAAACTGGATAGATATCCATGTCACTCGGAAGTAGCATAACAAAGTCACCTTGGTGCACATCAGATAGAGGATCAAACTCTTCCCTTGGTCTATCTCGTTGAGGACCACAGAAATTTATCATTTAGCTCTTCAAGACCTAGGAATCTTTCAGCTCCTTGTTGTAAGCTCATTGTGCTGCATTTTTCGTGACGAGATTCTTGCATTTTTGGCCAAAATTGTTCGTACAAGACTCCCTCTGATATGATTGCTCTTCCAAGCTTGTCAATTACCTTACTCCACTAATCTATCACGGGCCTATAATATCGTGGCACACTTGAACCATTTCCTAAATTTTGCCAAAACTTAATATAATTCTTGACCCTGAAATCACTTCTTCATGGGCCTTGACATACTCTGCCATTGGTACCAAAGGTGGATCTCCATGTGGTAACATTGGATTTCCTTCTATATCAGTTTTCCAAAGGTGAATACTTCCACTCCAATTTGATACACCTACATGTGCCTTATATTGCATCATGATGTCTCATCTTGCATAAAAAAACCTAAATTGAAGAGGTTTGGAATGGCCAACAAGTATGTCTTGTCCATCACAAAGATAGCCATCACAATATTGCTTGAAATCAAGGACCTTTGTGAGCATAAATGGACCTTTGTGACCCCAATTCCTCTTCTATAGTTTCTGATGTCTGCACAATGGGCTCTTTTCCATCACTCAAGTTGTGGTAGTCCAAAGCATCCCTTGAGTTCAAAGCATTTAGTAGTGAGATAGAGCTCCTTGGTAGTCTGTTGGTTGCTAGATCACCAAGAGGATGCTTATCTATCCTCTCTGGATTATGTAAACAATTAGCAATTGAGCCAATTGTAAGATTTGGATCAGCTGGCCACAAACCATTCAAGACAAAGTGACCGTAATGACCTTCTCCATGTCCATGAGTGATCATACCTATCAATGCCACTTGCAAATTGTATCCGGAGTCCACACCTTTAGGAACAATGCGTAATCTAGGAATTGCAATCTTCTTTTGATCCATCTTATCATGAATTATGCATACATACTTTTGTGATTGAGTTTTTGAATATGTGCACCATCCATAATATAGGCTTCTGCAACTCTTTTGTTGTGCCATGTGAACTTATCTCTCTCTCAAGAGAAGAGATCTCTCATCAAGAGAACGTTTAGCTTCTAGCCTTGCCTTGATTGAACTGCAAGCATTGCACTTAGAGAACTCACTTGTCTTTGTTAAAGTGACATGTGGATACTCTTTGTTCCACATTCTACCAAAAGAAGACTGAGACAACTTCTTCTCATAACCCATTTGGTCAAGTGTCGTGTTGATTTCGCTTAAAATGTCAACCTATTTGTACATTGATGGAATCACTAATTGAGTATCTCTTGAGCCATCTAGTAGTATTCTACTTCTGTGTGGCATCTTCTCAGAGTTGTTATCCACAAACTCATTTAGCAATGCTCTTGCTAATTAGTATGTTGAAGTCCTCGTCTCAATGTGCATGTGTTACCATGCACATAATGGTGCACACCATTTTGAAATTTTTCCTTGTAGCGGTAAAATGATGTCTTTGGTATTCCATGTAGCTCATATCATGCTCTACAACAAACAATAGAGCCATTTATCTTGAATTCGTATCGCATCTTTTCATCTTTCTGATAGAATATAGATAGGACATCATAAACATAATTAGTGCGTGCTTTCTGAGACTCTCCCCAAAATTCTCTCCCTACCTCTATCTCTTGCATGGCAGGCTGTCAATCTCTGCCAACCACTAGAATTTTTAGCTCTATCTCACTCACACAACCGCCGCCCAAAAGAAGACGTCGGCCATTCCCCTCTGCAGTCCACCAACTCTCTCTCTCTCTCTCTCTCTCTCTCTCTCTCTCTCTCTCTCTCTCTCTCTCTCTCTCTCTCTCTCTCTCTCTCTCTCTCTCTCTCTCTCTCTCTCTCTCTCTGATACAACCTCCACAGAACCGACTCTTTCTCGCACTAGACATCACTAGTCTATGGAAAATGCGAGCAACTTCAAGCTACTGCGTTGAGCAGCAATGCCTGTATGTCGAGCTAGTGTGAGAATTCAGCAAGCGGCCATCAGCAATGGCAATTACAACACTATAAAGCCACAGAAGATGACAACCTCGAAGAAGGAGAAATTTGGGAAAACCAACAAGACGATGTCGATCTAGAAACCGGAGAAATTTGTCATGGTGGAGAAGATGTTGAAGTTCGTGATGACAAGGTAGAGGATGATCGGAAATTATTTTATATATATATATATATATATATATATATATATATATATATATATATATATATATATATATATATATATATATATATATATATATATATATATATATAAAAACAACAAAATTTGTGACACCACGTCCACTATGATAAGCTCTTCATCTAGTGTTGATGCAACACGAAATTCGAGATTGACTAATGTAGTCCATGCAGATTGACCATTGTACTCAATCTCTGCATAGAGTATAGTGTAGATTATTGTGTGAGAAAGCACCTCGCAATGTCGATGCCATCTAGCTCTGCGTGGCCATGTCCAATGTGAGCCACTGTTCCAATTAGCTCGATGCTTGCATTAAGGACGCCACTACCGGCCCTAATTCAATCAGTAGCAGCATCGAAGGACGAACAAAGCTGGACATTGCCGACGCTCTTCAATGACTGATGCAATACTTTTGCCAACAACACCCACTGTCAAGCATTCTCAAGCACTAACAATGTTGCTGATGATTTTAGTCTAATGCTTTCACTTTACTTCATTTAATTTTGTACCCAAACATTGGATTAGCTCTATAAGGATTGTAGCGGTTTGGTCACGTAGGGATTTGAAGATGAGTAATTTCATTTTGTTTTGCTCTCTCTCTCCCCCCTTCCAGTATGGCTACTTACAGAAGCGGCCATCGGCAAAGCACTTCAACGACCCGTGGAATCTTTTCTCGCCTGACACCCTTTGTCGCGTCTCCTCCGACATATGATGATCATGATTATGAGTTTAATCACGCTTTTAGGCTTTTAAATTTAGTCTTTCAGTTTACTTCTTTTTCTTTTTGTATCTAGGAATTGGTTTACAACCACAAGGATTTGGTCTCATCGGTAATTTTGGCCTTTTGACGACAATTAATAGGACATTTTATTCCATCTCTCTTTCCCCCTCGCCCCCTTACCTTTTGGACCTTGATTGATATCAATACCGAAACCAAGCAGTGAACCCTACTTTTGTATTCGATTGTCCACCCTCAAGAAAACATGTATACGAACCCGCACAATATCTAAGGGCATCTACATAATCAGATAATTAAACAACTTAAATTATAACTATAACCTCTGAGACATGCTAGATATCTGTCATTGGGATGTATTTTCACTAACCTTCATTATTTTGTGCATGGTGAAGCTATATCAGGCCTAGGTATTCTAACAAAGATAACCATATGAGAACTCTAAGTAGATACACTTCTAGCTACCAACACTTAAAGTGATTGCTACCCCGATTACAAGAATACAACTCCAACTCTGTAAGAAACTATATACTGTAAATGAGACACTTACTCTATCATCCCTATTTGCATAATACACCCTTCATTCTGTACTGTCAGATTATACCCATTAGTAGTCATGTAATGGAATTTGATTTTCAAATTGATTGCTCTATTTTAATTTTAATGTTCCATCATACACTCTAATGGTAGTGCAATGTTTTACAATAGTTTTTTTTTTAAAAAAAAACCCTTGATTATAATGTAACTTAATTGGACCTCCTATTTCACTTTCGTATTCTTATCATACGACCCCCCTTTCTACTACCACCCATCCTCCATTGATCACAACTCTCATTATCAACTTTTAACCTATTCATACAATTAGTGTGTGCTTCAATTTGTTTTACAATTTATCACACGTCATTTTCACTACTTTGTCTTTGAGGATTACTATTGTAGATAAAGCTATGAGTACTAGTTTCACGTCAACAAACCTTCAGTCATAAACATCCTCCATGTGCAATCAAGCTCAATGTGTAGTCTAATATACATTGGTATCACTAGAGCGGCCAAGTAGTACTTCTCTTCTTTTGAGATACATTGCATTATCTTAAATAGGTTGCAATTCTATTTTATTACATACCCTATTTCAGCACAAAATTAACACATTTTGCAATTGTTAACTATACTTTTGTGCAAGAGTCAAAGCGGCAGTCCTTCCTCCTTGTATCTCTCTCCATGCACATATTGGTATATGTATATATATTTTCAAAAACAGTATATCCTCTTGGTCATGACTTCTAATTGTATGGAAAGGGAATTTTTACTGAGCTAACTTGTCTAAAAGGTACGCAGCTACTCATGTGAGCTAAGATGCTTTGGGATACTAGAAAAAAAATTGTTTGTACATACTTTGTCACATAAGCATACTCCAATTTTGTGTCAAACAGGTAGTAGATGTTTTATTTTTATGCCTGGTCTAGTCCATTGGTCACGTACACACAGATTCGCCGATTTAGGCAGTGTGTAGATACTCATCTTGGTGCAGATCCGCCGATTTAGGCAGCACATTGATAAATTGCAGATTCATGATTTTTACACTTATACCAAATGCAGATTCGCCGATTTAGGTAGCACATCTTATTGGTGTAGATTCACTGACTTAGGCAACACCGACCACAAAATCATGCTGCAGTGGCTGGCCACCACTGTAACTGGTATGATTTTGTTACCAGTTACAGTGGCTGGACACCACTGTAACTGGTATGATTTTGTTACCCGGGTACATGATGAAAGCGATTTGGATTTGGACTTATATTGTGGAATTGGAATTGGATTGGTATTTGATATCTGGTGATTATTATGACAGTGTTTATGTGATGAGACTTGACATTATGAGATTAATGATGAGTGTGACCAATGATATCCTGATTCATCAGGGTATGACATATACTGCTTATTCTAGTGGTATGGGACACTAGAATAGGTAGTATGTGGATGACGGCAGGCATAACCAATGTGTCTAATTTTATGGATTTTTCTTTTACTATTTGATACAGATTTCTAATCATTGTTTTTCACAAGTATTGTTTGCAGATTTTCATCTTCGCAACTCAGGACAGTTGCTTTCCAACGGAGAGGTATGTTATAGAATTGACATTTTATTAATTATTGCAGCTGACAAGTGGAAAAGACTTTACCAAGCTAGGCTACTGCAAAAGGATATTATATTTATGTATATTTGATTATTCAAGTGCTCTTTATGAGCTCTGGCCATTTATGACCGGACGGCCAGTTTGTAACCAATTTGACCATTCAAGAAATCTATATAACAAATACGTGCAAGAGGGAAATGGTCACTCTTGCACGGGGGGAGATTGCACCCAGTGCTTGCGTTGTTCTTCTCTCCTCTTCCCTCTTCTCTCGCCATGCCGGCGTAGCACTCCGGTCTAGGAGGTGCGTCTGCACGCGCTCTTTTATCCTCTCGCGCTCTCAATCTCTCACTTTGTTCGTGGACGGCTTCGATTCTGTGCTATGAGGTTCGTCAGGTATGGGGATTTGTTGATTTATGTGTTGTATGGTGTTATCTTGGATGATTTGCAGGGCAGCCACGCCTCCCGACTGTAGCAAGATTGGACAGGTGGTGGACCTTCAAACCATCTTGGGCTAAAGCGTCCATGACACAGTGGATAGTAGGTTGGACGAGTGGTGGACCACTGCTTCAAACCATCCATGGTAGTAAACATAGTAGGTACACTCCATTCACACATTGACCTTGAAACAATAGAGATAGCTTGTTTCAGTAGAGCTAGCTTGGACAGGTGTTGGAACTTCAAACCACCTTGTGTTAAAGCCTCCATGACATAATGGATAGTAGGTTGGACAAGTGGTGGATCTCTGTCCCAAACCATCCATGATAGTAAACATAGTAGCTACACTCCATTGACGCATTGACCTTGAAACAATAGAGATAGCTTCTTTCAATAGAGCTAGCTTGGAGAGGTGGTGGACCTTAAAACCACCTAGGGCTAAAGCCTCCATAAGATAACGGGTAGTAGGTTGGACCTTGTTCTAATGTAATCACTAAACTACTATAGAACGTGCATCTCAATGTCCAAGTAGGCCTTAATTCTTTGATCAATGGAAGAAAGGTTTGAGAAGTGGTGGATAATGGCTCAAGAACCCCTCCCTATTTTAGTGACATAGCTTGGACAAGTGGTGGGCCTAGTTTTAAAGCTCATTGTCCAAGGTGAACTAGTGCAAGACCCTGCTTCCTAGTGTCCAAGTAGTCATTGCTTCTAAAAATGTAAGCAAGATTGGAGAAGTGGTGGACCTAATTTTAATGACCAATTTCAATTTCCGATCTCCAAGTAGCCCTTGTTGAAGCCGAACTACTAATGGAAGAACAAAGTGGTTGGTGGTGGATAGTGGACTAGGGTTACTATGTTCAAGCATAGCTTGGACAAGTGTTGGACCTAACTTTAATGGCCAATGACTAAGGTGAAATATTAATGCAAACGAAAAATGGTTGGCGGGAAGACCAAGTGGTGGAAAGTGGATGAGGCCTAGTAAGAGTACAGTATGGACAAGTGGTGGACTAGTTTTAATGGCCAATGCCAACAATGAACTACAAATGCAAGAAGGAGTTGGTTGGTGGACCAAGTGGTGGATAGTGGACCAGTTTTACTATCTAGTTCTAATGGCCAATTCCAAAGGTGAAATATTAATGCAAGAACAAAGTGGTTGGACAATTGGCGGGGTGGAACCCAGTTGCGGATAGTGCTATTTTAGAGTAGTACAACTTGGACAAGTGATGGACCTAGTTTTAATTGCCCTTGACTAAGGTGAACTACTAATGCAAAAACAAAGTGGTTGGTGAGTAGAACAAGTGGTGGAAGTGGAGGAGGCCTACTAGAAGTATAGTTTGGACAAGTGGTGGGCTGGATTATAATGGCTAATGTCAAAGGTGAAATATTAATGCAAGAACAAAATGGTTGGACAATTAGTGCATGTTAGAGTAGTACAACTTGGACAAGTGGTGGACCTAGTTTTAATGGTCCATGACTATGATAAACTACTAATGCAAAAACACAGTGGTTGGCCGGTGAAACAAGTGGTGTCAATGGATAGGGTGTTGCCATAGTATAGCTTGGACAAGTGGTGGACTTAGTTTTAATGGCCAATGTTGAAGGTAAAATACTAATGCAATAACAAACTGGTTGGACAATTGACGATGGGTCTCGGTGGCAGATAGTGGACTAGGCCTACTATGTTAGACCACATGTTGAACAAGTGAGTCGTGTAGGTTTTGGGCTAAGATCTTGCTTCCCGATGTGAAGGTCTCGGAAAGCAACAGAAGCAGTCATGGAAAAGTCTAAGACGGGTTTAATAACGTGACTTGTCTCTATTTTGATTACCCTTTTGGCCAAGAAGTTATATGCTATAGAAAGCTCTAATAGTGGTGTTGCTTCCACCAATTCCCTGACCATTCGTCCTTTCATCACATTGTTACTAGATTGGTGTTCAAGTGAAGCCATGTGATAGCTTTTGGGAATATGAACAACTTAATTGTCCCTTTTTGTGCTATAATTCTATGCAGGCGGCCTTTGAAACTAATATGAAACTTGTGTCTCTCTAGACTTTTTAGGGTAAGGATGCTTAAGTTGGGTACCCCAAAAGTTTTAACTTGGAAAAGGTATTAAGAAACGCCTTTCAAACTAGCCCTTGGTTGCTATATTCTAAGTTCCTATGACAGAACAGGAAACTTGGCCCTTGAAACAGGATAATAAAATTCAAAACATGCTATATTTGAAGTTTAGGTCCCATATGTGCCATGAGGCACAAACCACGATTTAGGTCATTATCCTTCTAGTCTTAAAGGCCGTGTTCATTGCTTCCGTGGCATTCGCAGACAAAAAACACAAACCTAGGGTCGCTTTCATGCACAGCACAAAATAGGTATTGCTGCAAGGTCACCATCAAAGGAACAGGTCGTTACTGCCATCGTCGAGCAGGTCGCCATCGTATAGCAGGTCACTACTGCAAACCAGGTTGCTATTGCAGGTGGTATCGCCATCACAAAACAACTCAACACCGTAGAATAATTCGCCATCACCATCTGAGAAAATCAGGTCGCTATTGCCATCATCAAGCAGGTTGCCATCGTAGAGCAGGTTGAACTATCACATAGCAGGTCGCTATTGCAAAGCAGGTCGTTCTTGCAGAGCAGGTCGCTATTGTGGAACACATTGACACAGCAAAACAGGTCGACACAACAGAACAGGTACATCTCTCTCTCTATCTCTCTCTCTATCTATCTATCTCTCTCTCCCTCTCTTGCACTCTCTCTCATCAATTCTCTATCATTATTTTTTTCAAAGAGACATAATTTACGTTTTTAGGTTTTAGGGTTTAGTATAGTTATTACGCAAATACACATATTGTATTACTATGCAAATACACATATTTCAAACATACAGAGTTATGCAAATCTATTCTTTCTGTAATATTAAATACATAGTGTAATAACAGTAAACATGAATGAAAAGTTGACTTAATTGTGTCAATTGCTGAAGTCTTGGTTTGGCCAAGTGGTTGGTCTTTGTTGAGTTACTGATGGCTACTTTCTTTGTATGGCTAGAATTTTGGTGGATGTATAATGTTGGGGTTTTTCTTGGTGTTATTGGTTGGGCAAGTGGTGGACCTTGTTTGGCTATAGATACAAAAAATGTGATTCAACAAGGGCGGATTTGAATTTAGGTGGGACAAAGACATCCTTTTAATTGAACTTGCTTTCAAATTTGAATTTGGATAGGAAAATTTCAATTTAAGCGAGACGGTGAAGTTGATTTAGGTGGGATTATTTAAATTTGAGTGGCTTGATTTGAATTTAGGCGGGATCATTTAAATTTAGGCGGTTTAATTCAAATTTAGATGAGATTATTTAAATTTATGCAGTTTCATTAAAAACGAGCTAGCTTGGACAAGTGGTGGACCTTAAAACAAAACACAATGGATAATAGGTTGGACAAGTGGTGGACCTCTTTCCTAAACCGTCCATGGGGGTAAATACGGTAATTACACTCCATTCACACATTGACCTTCAAAAAAAAGAGATAGCTTCTTTCAATTGAGCTAGCTTGGACAAGTGGTGGACCTTCAAACCAACTTGAGCTAGAACCTTTATAACACAAGTGATAGTAGGTTGGACAAGTGGTGGACCTCTGCCCGAAACCATCCATTCACACATTGACCTTCAAACAATAGAGATAGGACTATTGAATAGAGGTAACTTGGACAAGTGGTGGACCTTCAAACCACCTTGGGCTAAAACCTCCATAACACAATGGATAGTAGGTTGGACAAACGTTGGACCTCTATTCGAAACCATCCATGCTATCACAGTAGAGATAGGACTATTCAATAGAGCAGGCTTGGACAAGTGGTAGACCTTAAAACCACCTTGGGCTAAAACCTCCATAACACAATGGTTAGTAGGTTGGACAAGTGATGGACCTTTACCCAGACCATCCTTGGTAGTAAACATAGTAGCTACACTCCATTCACACATTGATCTTCAAACAATAGCGATAGAAATATTCAATAAATCTAGCTTGGACAGGTGGTGGACCTTCAAACCACCTTGGGCTAAGACCTCCATAACACAATGGATAGTAGGTTGGACAAGTGTTGGACCTCTACCCAAAACCATCCATGCTATCATAGTACAGATTGTCCACTATTCAATAGAGCTAGGTTGGATAGGTGGTGGACCTTCAAACCACCTTGGGCTAAAACCTCCATAACACAATGGTTAGTAGGTTGGACAAGTGGTGGACCTCTACGCCAAACCATACATGGTAGTAAACATAGTAGCTACACTTCATTCACACATTGACCTTCAAACAATAGAGATAGCTTCTTTCAATAGAGCTAGCTTGGCTAGATGGTGGACCTTCAAACAGCCTTGGGCTAAAACCTCCGTAACACAATGGTAAGTAGGTTGGACAAACCTCTACCCCAAACCATCCATGGTATTAAACATAGTAGCTACACTCCTTTCACAAATTGACCTTCAAACAATAGAGATAGATTCTTTTAATAGATCTAGCGTTGATAGGTGGTGGACCTTCAAACCACCTTGTTCTAAACCCTCGATAACACAACGGCTAGTGGGTTGGACCAGTCTTGGACCTCTACCCAAAACCATCCACGCTATCAGAGTAGAGATAAGACTATTCAATACAACTAGCTTGGATAGGTGGTGGACCTTCAAACCACCTTGGGCTAAAACCTCCATAACACAATTGTTAATAGGTTGGACAAGTGATGGACTTATGTCCCAAACCATCCATGGTACTAAACATAGTAGCTACACACCATGAACACATTGATCTTCAAACAATAGACAAAGATTCTTTAAAAAGAGCTAGCTTGTACAGGTGGTGGACCTTCAAACAAGCTTGGGCTAAAACCTGCATAACACAATGGTTAGTAGGTTGGACAAGTTGGTGGACCTCTACCCCAAACCATCCCTGGTAATAAGCATAGTAGACACTCCATTCACAGATTGACCTTCGAACAATACAAATAGCTACTTTCAATAGATCTAGATTGGACATGACCTTTCAAACAATAGAGATAGCTTCTTTCAATACATCTCTAGCTTGGACAGGTGGTGGACGTTCAAACCACCTTGGGCTAAAACCTTTATAACACAAGAAATAGTAAATTAGAAAATTGATTGACATCTACCCAGAACCATCCATACTATTAGAGTAGAGATAGGATTATTCAATGGAGCTAGCTTGGACAGGTGGTGGACCTTCAAACCACCTTGGGCTAAAACCTCCATAACACAATGGTTAGTAGGTTGGACAAGTGATGGACCTCTGTCCCAAACCCTCCATGGTAGTAAACATAGTAGCTACACTTCATGCACACATTGATCTTCAAACAAAAGAGAAAGCTTCTTTCAATAGATCAAACTTAGACAGGTGATGAACCTTCAAACCACCTTGGGATAAAACCTCAATAACACAATGGACAGTAGGTTGGAAAAGTGTTGGACCTCTACCCCAAACCACCAACATGATCAGACTAGAGATAGGACTATTCAATAGAACTACCTTGGATAGGTGGTGGACCCTCAAACCACCTTGGGCTAAAACCTCCATAAAAAAATGGTCAGTAGGTTGGAGAAGTTGTGGACCTCTATCCCAAACCATCCATGGTAGTAAACATAGTAGTTACACTCCATTCACAGATTGACCTTCAAACCATCTCGGGCTAAAACCTCCATAACACAATGGATAGTAGGTAGTACAAGTGGTGGACCACTACTCCAAACCATACATGGTAGTAAACATAGTAGCGACACTTCATTCACACATTGACCTTCAAACAATAGAGATGGCTTCTTTCAATAGTGCTAGCTTGGCCAGATGGTGGACCTTCAAACAACCTTGGGCTACAACCTCTATAACACAATGGTAAGTAGGTTGGACAAGTGGTGAACCTCTACCCCAAACCATCCATGGTATTAAACATAGTAGCTACACTCCATTCACAAATTGACCTTCAAACAATGGAGATAGATTCTTTTAGTAGATCTAGCTTTGACAGATGGTGGACCTTCAAACCACCTTGTTCTAAACCCTCAATAACAAAATGGATAGTGGGTTACCTCTAGCCCAAACCATCCACGCTATCAGAGTAGAGATAGGACTATTCAATACAGCTAGCTTGGATAGGTAGTGGACCTTGAAACCACCTTGGGCTAAAACCTCCATAACACAATGGTTAGTAGGTTGGACAAGTGATGGACCTATGTCCCAAACCATCCATGGTACTAAACATAGTAGGTACACTCCATGCACACATTGATCTTCAAACAATAGACATAGATTCTTTTAAAAGAGCTAGCTTGTATAGCTGGTGGACCTTCAAACAACCTTGGGGGGTTCACTATGTGTGAAACTACCATATCATGTGCGTTCAAGACATGTTTGTAAAACCACTTATCTATGAATTTTGTTAGGAATATAATGTACCCTATTCTTTTAAAATCTGTAAGTTTTTTTTAAATTTGAAAAAAGACTGCCCTTCTGTATATATATTTCTGTAAGTTTCAAGAACTTTAAATACCCTTCTGTTGAACTCACGGGATAGGTTACATTTTTATTAGGTGACCTCCCCGGGCAAACAACCTTGGGCTAAAACCTACATAACACAATGGTTAGTATGTTGGACAAGTTGGTGGACATCTGTCCCAAACCATCCCTAGTAGTAAACATAGTAAACACCCCATTCACACATTGACCTTCAAACAATAGAGATAGCTACTTTCAATAGATCTAGCTTGGACATGACCTTCAAACAATAGAGATAGCTTCTTTCAATCCATCTAGCTTGGACATATGGTGAACCTTCAAACCACATTGGGCTAAAACCTTTATAACACAAGAAATAGTAAATTGGACAAGTGATTGACATCTACCCAGAACCATCCACGCTATTAGAGTAGAGATAGGATTATTCAATGGAGCTAGCTTGGATAGGTGGTGGACCTTCAAACCACCATGGGCTAAAACCTCCATAACACAATGGTTAGTAGGTTGGACAAGTGATGGACCTCTGTCCCAAACCCTCCATGGTAGTAAACATAGTAGCTACACTCCATGCACACACATTGATCTTCAAACAAAATAGAAAGCTTCTTTCAATAGATCAAACTTGGACAGGTGATGAACCTTCAAACCACCTTGGGGTAAAACCTCAATAACACAATGGATAGTAGGTTGGAGAAGTGTTGGACCTCTACCCCAAACCATCAACATAATCAGACTAGAGATAGGACTATTCAATAGAGCTACCTTGGACAGGTGGTGGACCTTCAAACCACCTTGGGCTAAAACCTCCATTAAAAAATGGTTAGTAGGTTGGAGAAGTTGTGGACCTCTGTCCCAAACCATCCATGGTAGTAAACATAGTAGTTACACTCCATTCACAGACTGACTTTCAAACCACCTAGGGCTAAAACCTCCATAACACAATGGATAGTAGGTAGGACAAGTGGTGGCCCACTACTCCAAACCATACATGGTAGTAAACATAGTATCTGACTTCATTCACACATTGACCTTCAAACAATAGAAATAGCTTCTTTCAATAGAGCTAGCTATGGTGGACCTTCAAACAACCTTGGGCTAAAACCTCTGTAACACAATGGGAAATAGGTTGGACAAGTGGTGAACCTCTACCCCAAACCATCCATGGTATTAAACATAGTAGCTACACTCCATTCACAAATTCACCTTCAAACAATAGAGATAGATTCTTTCAGGAGATCTAGCTTTGATAGATGGTGGACCTTTAAACCACCTTGTTCTAAACGCTTCATAACACAATGGATAGTGGGTTGGACCAGTGTTGGGGACCTCTACCCCAAACCATCTACGCTATCAGAGTAGAGATAGGACTATTCAATAGAGATAGCTTGCATAGGTGGTGGACCTTCAAACCACCTTGGGCTAAAACCTCCATAACACAATGGTTAGTAGGTTGGACAAGTGATGGACCTATGCCCCAAACCATCCATGGTAGTAAACATAGTACTACACTCCATGCACACATTGATCTTCAAACAATAGAGATAGCTTCTTTAAAAACAGCTAGCTTGTACAGGTGGTGGATCTTCAAACAACCTTGGGCTAAAACCTGCATAACACAATGGTTAGTAGGTTGGACAAGTGGTGAACCTCTTCCCCAAACCATCCCTGGTAGTAAACATAGTAGACACTCCATTCACACATTGACCTTCAAACAATAGAGATAGATGCTTTCAATAGATCTAGCTTGGATGTGAGCTTCAAGCAATAGAGATAGCTTCTTTTTATAACACAAGAAATAGTAAATTGGACAAGTGATTGACCTCTACCCAAAACCGTCCACGCTATTAGAGTAGAGATAGGATTATACAATAGAGCTAGCTTTGACAGGTGGTGGACCTTCAAATCACCTTGGGCTAAAATCTCCATAACATAATGGTTAGTAGGTTGGACAAGTGATGGACCTCTGTCCCAAACCCTCCATGGTAGTAAACATAGTAGCTACACTCCATGTACACATTGATCATCAAACAAAAGAGATAGCTTATTTCAAGAGATCAAACTTGGATAGGTGGTGAACCTTCAAACCACCTTGGGCTAAAACCTTAATAACACAATGAATAGTAGGCTAGAAAAGTGTTGGACCTCTACCCCAAACCATCAACATGATCAGACTAGAGATAGGACTATTCAGTAGAGCTAGCTTGGACAGGTGGTGGACCTTCAAACCACCTTGGGCAAAAACCTCCATAAAAAAACGGTTAGTAGGTTGGAGAAGTTGTGGACCTTTGTCCCAAACCATCCATGGTAGTAAACATAGTAGTTACACTCCATTCACAGTTTGACCTTTAAACCACCTAGGGGTAAAACCTCCATAACACAATGGATAGTAGGTTGGACAAGCGGTGGACCTCTACCCCAAAGCATCCATGGTAGTACATATAGTAGATAAACTCCATTCACACATTGATCTTCAAACAATAGAGATAACTTCTTTCAATAGGGCTATCTTGGACAGGTGGTGTACCTTCAAACCACCTTGGGCTAAAAACTTTATAACACAAGGGATAGTAGGTTGGACAAGTGGTGGACCTCTGCCCCAAACCATCCATGGTCGTAAACATAGTAGCTACACTCCATTCATGCATTGATCTTCAAACAATAGAGATAGGAGGACTACTGAATAGTGCTAGCTTGGACAGGTGGTGGACCTTCAAACCACCTTGGGCTAAACCCACCATAACAAAAGGGATATTAGGTTGGACAAGTGGTGGACCTATGTCCCAAACCATCCATGGTAATAGAGATAGTATTTACACTCCATTCACACATTGACCTTGAAATAATAGAGATAGCTTGAACAGGTGGGCCACCGTCACATCACCCTGGGCTAAAACCTCCTCAACACAATGGATAGTAGGTTGGACAAGTGGTGGACCTTTGCCCCATACTATCCATGGTAATAAATATAGTAGTTGCACTCCATTCACACATTGACCTTCAAATAATAGAGATAGCTACTTTTAATAGAGCTAGCTTGAAACCACCTTGTGCTAAAGCCTCCATGACACAATGGATAGTAGGTTGCACAAGTGGGGGACCTCTTCCCCAGACCATCCATGGTTAGTAAACAAAGTAGCTACACTCCATTCACACATTGACCTTGAAACAATAGAGATAACTTATTTCAATGGAGTTAGCTTGAACAGGTGGTGGACCTTCAAACAACCTTGGGTAAAAACCTCCATAACACAATGGATAGTAGGTTGGACAATCGGTGGACCTCTACCCCAAACTATCCATGTGATGAGACTAGAGATAGGACTATTCAATAGAGCTAGCTTGGATAGGTGGTGAACCTTCAAACCACCTTGGGCTAAAATCTCCATAACATAATGGTTAGTAGGCTGGACAAGTGATGGACCTCTGTCCCAAACTCTCCATGGTAGTAAACATAGTAGCTACACTCCATGCACACATTGATCATCAAACAAAAGAGATAGCTTATTTCAAGAGATCAAACTTGGATAGGTGGTGAACCTTCAAACCACTTGGGATAAAACCTTAATAACACAATGAATAGTAGGCTAGAAAATTGTTGGACCTCTACCCCAAACCATCAACATGATCAGACTAGAGATAGGACTATTCAGTAGAGCTAGCTTGGACAGGTGGTGGACCTTCAAACCACCTTGGGCAAAAACCTCCATAAGAAAATGGTTAGTAGGTTGGAGAAGTTGTGGACCTTTGTCCCAAACCATCCATGGTAGTAAACATAGTAGTTACACTCCATTCACAGTTTGACCTTTAAACCACCTAGGGGTAAAACCTCCATAACACAATGGATAGTAGGTTGGACAAGCGGTGGACCTCTACCCCAAAGCATCCATGGTAGTACATATAGTAGATAAACTCCATTCACACATTGATCTTCAAACAATAGAGATAACTTCTTTCAATAGGGCTATCTTGGACAGGTGGTGTACCTTCAAACCACCTTGGGCTAAAAACTTTATAACACAAGGGATAGTAGGTTGGAAAAGTGGTGGACCTCTGCCCCAAACCATCCATGGTCGTAAACATAGTAGCTACACTCCATTCATGCATTGATCTTCAAACAATAGAGATAGGACTATTGAATAGTGCTAGCTTGGACAGGTGGTGGACCTTCAAACCACCTTGGGCTAAACCCACCATAACACAAGGGATAGTAGGTTGGACAAGTGGTGGACCTATGTCCCAAACCATCCATGGTAATAGAGATAGTATTTACACTCCATTCACACATTGACCTTGAAATAATAGAGATAGCTTGAACAGGTGGGCCACCGTCACATCACCCTGGGCTAAAACCTCCTCAACACAATGGATAGTAGGTTGGACAAGTGGTGGACCTCTGCCCCATACTATCCATGGTAATAAATATAGTAGTTGCACTCCATTCACACATTGACCTTCAAATAATAGAGATAGCTACTTTTAATAGAGCTAGCTTGAAACCACCTTGTGCTAAAGCCTCCATGACACAATGGATAGTAGGTTGCACAAGTGGGGGACCTCTTCCCCAGACCATCCATGGTTAGTAAACAAAGTAGCTACACTCCATTCACACATTGACCTTGAAACAATAGAGATAACTTATTTCAATGGAGTTAGCTTGAACAGGTGGTGGACCTTCAAACAACCTTGGGTAAAAACCTCCATAACACAATGGATAGTAGGTTGGACAATCGGTGGACCTCTACCCCAAACTATCCATGTGATGAGACTAGAGATAGGACTATTCAACAGAGCTAGCTTGGATAGGTGGTGAACCTTCAAACCACCTTGGGCTAAAATCTCCATAACATAATGTTTAGTAGGTTGGACAAGTGATGGACCTCTGTCCCAAACCCTCCATGGTAGTAAACATAGTAGCTACACTCCATGCACACATTGATCATCAAACAAAAGAGATAGCTTATTTCAAGAGATCAAACTTGGATAGGTGGTGAACCTTCAAACCACTTGGGATAAAACCTTAATAACACAATGAATAGTAGGCTAGAAAAGTGTTGGACCTCTACCCCAAACCATCAACATGATCAGACTAGAGATAGGACTATTCAGTAGAGCTAGCTTGGACAGGTGGTGGACCTTCAAACCACCTTGGGCAAAAACCTCCATAAGAAAATGGTTAGTAGGTTGGAGAAGTTGTGGACCTTTGTCCCAAACCATCCATGGTAGTAAACATAGTAGTTACACTCCATTCACAGTTTGACCTTTAAACCACCTAGGGGTAAAACCTCCATAACACAATGGATAGTAGGTTGGACAAGCGGTGGACCTCTACCCCAAAGCATCCATGGTAGTACATATAGTAGATAAAATCCATTCACACATTGATCTTCAAACAATAGAGATAACTTCTTTCAATAGGGCTATCTTGGACAGGTGGTGTACCTTCAAACCACCTTGGGCTAAAAACTTTATAACACAAGGGATAGTAGGTTGGACAAGTGGTGGACCTCTGCCCCAAACCATCCATGGTCGTAAACATAGTAGCTACACTCCATTCATGCATTGATCTTCAAACAATAGAGATAGGACTATTGAATAGTGCTAGCTTGGACAGGTGGTGGACCTTCAAACCACCTTGGGCTAAACCCACCATAACACAAGGGATAGTAGGTTGGACAAGTGGTGGACCTATGTCCCAAACCATCCATGGTAATAGAGATAGTATTTACACTCCATTCACACATTGACCTTGAAATAATAGAGATAGCTTGAACAGGTGGGCCACCGTCACATCACCCTGGGCTAAAACCTCCTCAACACAATGGATAGTAGGTTGGACAAGTGGTGGACCTCTGCCCCATACTATCCATGGTAATAAATATAGTAGTTGCACTCCATTCACACATTGACCTTCAAATAATAGAGATAGCTACTTTTAATAGAGCTAGCTTGAAACCACCTTGTGCTAAAGCCTCCATGACACAATGGATAGTAGGTTGCACAAGTGGGGGACCTCTTCCCCAGACCATCCATGGTTAGTAAACAAAGTAGCTACACTCCATTCACACATTGACCTTGAAACAATAGAGATAACTTATTTCAATGGAGTTAGCTTGAACAGGTGGTGGACCTTCAAACAACCTTGGGTAAAAACCTCCATAACACAATGGATAGTAGGTTGGACAATCGGTGGACCTCTACCCCAAACTATCCATGTGATGAGACTAGAGATAGGACTATTCAATAGAGCTAGCTTGGATAGGTGGTGAACCTTCAAACCACCTTGGGCTAAAATCTCCATAACATAATGTTTAGTAGGTTGGACAAGTGATGGACCTCTGTCCCAAACCCTCCATGGTAGTAAACATAGTAGCTACACTCCATGCACACATTGATCATCAAACAAAAGAGATAGCTTATTTCAAGAGATCAAACTTGGATAGGTGGTGAACCTTCAAACCACTTGGGATAAAACCTTAATAACACAATGAATAGTAGGCTAGAAAAGTGTTGGACCTCTACCCCAAACCATCAACATGATCAGACTAGAGATAGGACTATTCAGTAGAGCTAGCTTGGACAGGTGGTGGACCTTCAAACCGCCTTGGGCAAAAACCTCCATAAGAAAATGGTTAGTAGGTTGGAGAAGTTGTGGACCTTTGTCCCAAACCATCCATGGTAGTAAACATAGTAGTTACACTCCATTCACAGTTTGACCTTTAAACCACCTAGGGGTAAAACCTCCATAACACAATGGATAGTAGGTTGGACAAGCGGTGGACCTCTACCCCAAAGCATCCATGGTAGTACATATAGTAGATAAAATCCATTCACACATTGATCTTCAAACAATAGAGATAACTTCTTTCAATAGGGCTATCTTGGACAGGTGGTGTACCTTCAAACCACCTTGGGCTAAAAACTTTATAACACAAGGGATAGTAGGTTGGACAAGTGGTGGACCTCTGCCCCAAACCATCCATGGTCGTAAACATAGTAGCTACACTCCATTCATGCATTGATCTTCAAACAATAGAGATAGGACTATTGAATAGTGCTAGCTTGGACAGGTGGTGGACCTTCAAACCACCTCTGGCTAAACCCACCATAACACAAGGGATAGTAGGTTGGACAAGTGGTGGACCTATGTCCCAAACCATCCATGGTAATAGAGATAGTATTTACACTCCATTCACACATTGACCTTGAAATAATAGAGATAGCTTGAACAGGTGGGCCACCGTCACATCACCCTGGGCTAAAACCTCCTCAACACAATGGATAGTAGGTTGGACAAGTGGTGGACCTCTGCCCCATACTATCCATGGTAATAAATATAGTAGTTGCACTCCATTCACACATTGACCTTCAAATAATAGAGATAGCTACTTTTAATAGAGCTAGCTTGAAACCACCTTGTGCTAAAGCCTCCATGACACAATGGATAGTAGGTTGCACAAGTGGGGGACCTCTTCCCCAGACCATCCATGGTTAGTAAACAAAGTAGCTACACTCCATTCACACATTGACCTTGAAACAATAGAGATAACTTATTTCAATGGAGTTAGCTTGAACAGGTGGTGGACCTTCAAACAACCTTGGGCAAAAACCTCCATAACACAATGGATATTAGGTTGGACAATCGGTGGACCTCTACCCCAAACTATCCATGTGATGAGACTAGAGATAGGACTATTCAATAGAGCTAGCTTGGATAGGTGGTGAACCTCAAAACAACCTTGGGCTAAAGCCTCCATAACACAATAGATACTAGGTTGGACAAGTGGTGGACCTCTGCCCCAAACCATCCATGGTAGTAAAAAAAGTAGCTACACTCCATTCACACATTGACCTTCAAAAAATAGAGATAGATTCTTTCAAAGAAGCTAGCTTGGACAGGTGTTCGACCTTCAAATAATCTTGGGCTAAAACCTCCATAACACAATGGATAGTAGGTTGGACAAGTGGTGGACTTTTACCCCAAACCATCCATGGTAGTAAACAAAGTAGCTACACTCCATTCACACAATGACTTTGAAACACTAGAGATAGCTTTGTTCAATAGATCTAGCTTGGATAAGTGGTGGACCTTCAGACCAACCTGGCCTAAAACCTATAGAACACAATGGAAAGTAGGACAAGTGGTGGACCTCTACCCCAAACCATCCATGGTAGTCGACATAGTAGCTACACTCCATTCACAAAATTGACCTTCAAACAATATAGATAGCTTTTTTCAATAGAGCTAGCTTAGACAAATGGTGGACCTTCAAACCACCTTGGACTTAAACCTCCATAACACAATGGATAGTAGGTTGGAAAAGTGGTGTATCTCTACCCTAAACCATCCATGGTAGTAAACATAGTAGCTACATTCCATTCACACGTTGACCTTCCAACAATAGAGATAGCTTCTTTCAATAGATCTAGCTTTGATAGGTGGTGGACCTTCAAACTGCTGTGAGCGGGATGAAAACACACACAGCGCCTCTATAACAACCCGACACACACTCTTGGGAAGATACACACTCACACACTATGGGGTACCACTCGGCTTACACAACACACCTGGCCGAGACAGGGAACACACCTCTGGAGTGAGAGGAGAGAGACTATCCACTTACCCACTCCACACACACACACATACACACATACACACCCAAAAAACTCAGCTCAAAAGAGGAGAATTTCTGATGTTTAGATACAATTGAGCTTGGGCCAACACCAATGGGGCAAATAGCTCACACAATATGGGTAAAAGATACCAGATACAATCACAAATTGGAGAAGAAGCTTCGCTCATAGGAGAAACTTACACAGACAAAATAGCAAAAAAAGAGTGAGGAATTTGGCAAAATGGACAGCGTCATCGCGTCCGGAACGGCCCAAAACCACAGTCTACAATGTCAAAGTGCTCAAATCCGACATCGGATGAGCAATTTACGACCAAAACAGGCTCCAAAAACCCCAAAAACACACCTGCGGCTGTTCCTCCTCTCTTCTCCACGTTTTTTCTGGTTTTCTCTCAGTTTTTTCAGTTCCCACACTTAGCTTTATTAGTTGGGCACCCTTGGCCTTTTAGATGACCTCAAACAGACCCCGAACAGGCCAAAAACTTACCTCGCAGTGCATAGTTGTCACTTTTTTGCATCATCCGCACACCTGGCACTCATTTCTTTTCAATAATTCGTCTTGCAACCACGTGAAGTGGCCCCAGAAAGTGGTCCTAATGATGACCTTTCTTCATAACTCTCACAAGAAAACACCCACGTTGTGTCTGTATTCATCCACGTGCAAATATTGACCCCGTTCGGCCTCCTGACGCCACTAGATGCCATCTGACGCACCTGCTTACCTCATGTCGTCGACTCGCGGATAGCTTACTCAAGAAGTTTTACGCACTACCAACTCCTTCTTATTGTAGAAAAAACACACTGGTACTTATGATAGTGAAAATCGATGCACTATGTACATGTTGTCCTACCTGTACACATGTGGGCCCCAAGTAACCACCTGGCTCTGAAAAATGGGCAATTCTTTATTTGATGCACCATGCATGTATATGTACATATGCGCAATCCATTGCTCCAAAAAACTCTTGACATAATTTGCCCATCCCCTAGCCTGCTAGATCATTCATGATCAGCAGCAGCAAAAAGCGATATGAGACTCGCAGCGTCACAAGTCTCCTCATCCTTCACCAACACTCCTTGATCCACATACAGCTCATCTTGCTCGACCATCATCAACCTGGCATGATACAATTTAAGACGCAATCCATTTACCCTTGACTTATGTAGAACACCATCCAGGTTAGCCAGCTGATATGTGCCATTCGGGAAACACTCCACTACCTTGAAAGGGCTTTCCCACTTAATTTGAAACTTCTTTTGGAAGGTGTTTTCTAGCTTACTGTTGTCGCGCAAAACCAAGCCATGCTTCTTGATACCCTTACTTTTGACCTTTTCATTTATCTTTGCCAAAGCCCTATCTTGCATCTGCCCATAATGTTCCAATGCACTCATCCTATCCAGCTGAACCTCTTGTAGCTGTAAGAGCCTCTCTTTGAATGCATCACTAGGTGGCCCAAGCAACTTCTCTAACATCTTGACCGCAGGCAACTCTACTTCCGCAGGCAATAGTGCTTCTTTTCCATACACCAAATGAAATGGAGTAAACCCTGTCCCTGTCTTCACCGAAGTACGGTAAGTCCATAATGCACTAGGCAATTCCAAATCCCAATTCTTTCCTTGGTGCTCTGTCACTTTCGAAAGAATCTGTACCAACTCCCAATTGAATCTTTCATTTAAGACATTTCACTGTGGGTAATAAGGAGTGGTATGTTGGTGCCTAATCTTCATCTTTGTACATAAAAAATCTAGCAGTTTAGCTCTAAAGCCTGGCCCCTTATCTGAAAGTAGCTCCAGTGGCACCCCAAACTTGCAACATATTTCATCATACACAAATTTTGCCACATCCTTTGCAGTGGTCTATTTTACTGCTATAGCCTCTGCCCATCTAGAGAGATAGTCCACTGCAGTCAAAATATAACTTTTGCCCCTGCTTGTGATAGGTAACGGGCCTATTGCATCAATCCCCCACTTTTCAAACACATCAAACGCCATAATGGTTTTTCGTAGCTCTGGCTTCAACACTCTCTTCCCAAATGCTTGACTCTCCAAGGTACACGTCTCAACACGAGATCAGCCCCTTTCATGTATAAGACATCACCAATCAATTTGTACCTGTATGCTCTACGCACAAAGCCATACTTCTTAGACTTCTGAATCTCCTTTGGAATGATTCTTGTTAGCAAAAAATCCTCTTCTTGAGCCAAACTTTCCCGGTCATGATAAAGAGAAGACAATGGAATAAACCTTGCCATGTACTTCACTTTGTGTATAAAGGTTGCCAATTGCTTCGTACTCGTAGGTGATGGAAGAAGAATAATAGACTTAGCCTTGTCTGGATCAGCCTCAATGCCATTTTCTGACACCATGTGGACCAATAACTTCACCCTTGGCTGTGCTAGATGACATTTCTTTGGATTTAGTTGTCCTCCACATTCATCATATCGAGCCAATACCATCTGAAGCTTCTCATGGTGTTCAGCCCTACTGCTATAAACATAGAAGTCATCCATAAAAGCTTTAACACAACTACCAATGAATGGTTCCAACACCCAATTTGCTCTCTCTTGATAGAAGGAAGGTCCATTTGACAACCCAAATGGCAATACTGTGTAGCAATAGCAGCCCCATGGCGTAATAAAAGTGGTCTTTGTGTGGTCTTTAAGAGCAATCTTCAATTGAAAATAGCCTGAAAAACCATCACACACACTGTACCTCTCATAACTTGCCACTAAATCCAAGATCTGATCGATGAATGAAAGAGGATATGGGTTCTTATTAGTGGCTGCGTTTAAGGGTTTAAAATCTACACAAATTCTCCACTTCCCATCCTTCTTTGGACTGACTACAACTGGACTCACCCATTCTGTGGTCTCCACAGGGACTATGAACCCTGCCTTCAACAACTTGTCCACCTCTTCTCGCAAGGCTTCCATTTGCTCTTGACCCATCCTTCTTAGCCTTTGCCGCACTGGCTTAGCACCTTCTTTCAGCTCTGTATGCATCTCTTCGCCCTTAAACCCTTTGATCTCTTCATATGAAGTAATGAACAAATCAGGAAAACTAGCCAGCATGTGCAAATATATATCCTTCTCCATAGCTGAGAGGTCTCCACTGATCATTTGTGTCATCAATTCCTGCTTCTTTGACAACTCAACCTTGGTTTGCATCAGCCCTTCAATCACTTCATAAGGCCCTTCACTTTCATCTTCAACCTCATTCGCAAATCCAACTAAACCAAACTCCAGGATTTCTTTGTCCATCAAAAGAAATGCAACATCAGCATCCTCATCACTGTTGGTAGTGCTATCACTGTCCTCATCTGTCATTGTGGAAGAGTCTTCATCACTAGACTCATCCTCATCTTCATAAAGCTCCTCTAATCCTTTCCTTGTGTCCATATTATAAAGCTTCTTGGTACGTGTCTTTCCATAGAGGCTAATCGTATCATGTCGCCAATCTTGAACAGCTCCCACTGCACGTAACCATGGTCTGCCCAGTATAATAGGATATGCTCCCAACCCTGCTGGCATCACATGAAAATCAACCACTGCCTTTGCATCATATGCCTCCACTTCTACGATCTTTACAACACCCAAGCATTTTACTTTTTGATGGTTTGCCAATCTGATTCGAAAACCTGACACCCCAGCCATTGTGAGACCTATCTTCTCAACGCATGAGTGTGTTATGACGCATATTTGGGCTCCGCCATCCACATAACCTTGTCCCAAATTTTTCCTTTTATGCCACACATCTACTATTGGAAAAATGTCTGGTAGCTCATCCATTGCCTTGCACATCCGCTCCCATGCCAATGAAAACTTACGTATGTACGCATCTACTGGCTCACCTTCCTTTTGCACTAAAGCCTATACTTCTTGCCACACGTTGTCAGGATCTTTTGTCTTCAAAAACTCCACTTCCAACCCATGCCTTAGATTGTCCCAACTCAATCTTACAGGTGGATCCGCTGCACGCAACTCCTCTTCAAATGTTTTGGACCAGACTCTTGCATCACTCTTCAAACAAATTTGGGGAAGACGTAACATCTGCGCAGGGTCATGAATCTGGTTGCTAATGCAGACAACCTCCATCTTTTCCAAAAAATCTTCCACATCTTCATCACTTCTTCCATGAAACTCCGGATAAGAGAAAGCCATGGCTACCCAAGTTACAATGCTTTGAGAACCCCTTTGAACACATGTGCAAGAACCCAAAACTTTTGACTACCCAATCCCCAAAAACTTCAATGGAGCTCAACTTTACATAAGGACAAACACATGCACATCAAATGAGTTTTCATAGTTGATCATCGGAATTACAACAGGCAAAGGACATTCCAAGATCTCTCGTAATCTTCTTGGACCGAACATAAAGACTATGTGCTGCTGGAAAAAAATCTTCCTGGACACATGAACATTTATCTGGATTCTTTGAGTTAAATGAAATGGAGTGAATTGAGGTCCATTTTGATCATCCATTAAAGCCAACTATGAAGCTCCCAAGAAAGCACACCTGTCTTATCCTTTAATTTGACAAAATTTCAGCATCATAACATCATAAATGGCTCAAAAGACCAAAAAACTAGCCATCACAACTCGGAAAAATTTTGGCAGAGTTTCCCCAAAAGTAGAGCAGTGTGAACCCAAAATATATATTGTATATGTATGCATAAACTGTCAACAATAGAACCCGAGCATCGAGTAGGAATCACTAGTACATAGCCTATGGCGAGGTCACGAAAAGGGTGCTCCAGCTACCTGTATCACCGAAAGGATCTCCACATTTGAGAATCCCCCAGCTCAATAAAACCTCACGCTATCGACCCTCACACGAAAGCTAATGCAAATCGCGTATAGTCAAGTCTCAGAAATGACTATCTTCCAGACCAAGTCTCAGAAATGGCTGGGACTGCTAAATAAAACCATATATGGCTCCACAAAGGCGTACAATGGTAGTTTCCACAAGTAACGTACAATCCAACAGAAAATGCGCTCAAACAGGCGCCAAGTGATGCATACCCACAACAACTGCAAGTGACACCAATGCTAGTATATCACTGTACTCCAGCTACCTGTACCTGTGTGAATCACCTCTACCTGTACCTGTCCCTATAACCTGTAACATGTAATCTGCAACCTGCAACCTGTAATCCTGAAGCTCGAACCAGAAGGTACTCGAAGAAGATCCTCCGTGGGGGCACCAAAAGAATGTGAGCGGGATGAAAACACACACAACGCCTCTATAACGACCTGACACACACACTATGGGGCACCACTCGGCTTACACAACACACCTGGCTGAGACAGGGAACACACCTCTGGAGTGAGAGGAGAGAGACTATCCACTTGCCCACTCCACACACACAAACACACACACACACACACACACATACACACCCAAAAAACTCAGCTCAAAAGAGGATAATTTCTGATGTTTAGATACAATTGAGCTTGGGCCAACACCAATGGGGCAAATAGCTCACACAATATGGGTAAAAGATACCAGATACAATCACAAATTGGAGCAGAAGCTTCGCTCATAGGAGAAACTTACACAGCCAAAATAGAAAAAAAAGAGTGAGGCATTTGGCAAAATGGATAGCGCCATCGCGTCCGGAACGGCCCAAAACCTCAGTCTACAATGTCAAAGTGCTCAAATCCGACATCGGATGAGCAATTTACGACCAAAACAGGCTCCAAAAACCCCAAAAACACACCTGCGGCTGTTCCTCCTCTCTTCTCCACGTTTTTTCTGGTCTTCTCTCATTTTTTTCAGTTCCCACACTTAGCTTTATTGGGACACCTTTGGCCTTTTAGATGACCTCAAACGGACCCCTAACAGGCCAAAAACTGACCTCACAGTGCATAGTTGTAACCTTTTTGCATCATCCGCACACCTGGCACTCATTTCTTTTTAATAATGCGTCTCACAACCACATGAAGTGGCCCCAAAAATTGGTCCTAATGATGACCTTTCTTCATAACTCTCACAAGAAAATACCCACGTTGTGTCTGTATTCATCCACGTGCAAATATTGACCCCGTTCGGCCTTCTGACGCCACTAGATGCCATCTGACGCACCTGCTTACCTCATGTCGTCGGCCCGCGGATAGCTTCCTTGAGAATTTTTACACGCTACCAACTCCTCCTTATTGTAGAAAAAACACACTGGTACTGATGATAGTGAAAATCGATGCACTATGTATATGTTGTCCTACCTGTACACATGTGGGCCCCACGTAACCACCTGGCTCTGAAAAATGGGCAATTCTTTATTTGATGCACCATGCATGTATATGTACATATGCGCAATCCATTGCTCCAAAAAACTCATGACACCGCCTTGGGCTAAAACCTCCATAACACAATGGATAGTAGGTTGGACAAGTGTTGGACCTCTTGAAGGGGATCGGGGAGCACCACAGACGGAGAGTGAGAGAGAGAGAGAAGGAGACACACACGATGTGGGTGGGGAGACTGTGAAGTGGCAGCTCCCCCTATACAGTATACTCACTATAAGTATAGGGTAACAGTGGGCGGGCGCCCATGACATAGGCGACCGGTCAAGGCACATAGGCCTTAACCCCAACAACCTCCCACTTAAAGGCCAATGTGCCTTTAAGCAAGATCTACTAGTGTACAACTAATAGAAGGTGAGATATTCTCTCAACCTATGCCCACTGACTCTCGATGAGCTAGTGCATCCGGCTCTACTGATAGACAAACATCCCGCTACGAAAGCCACACAGAGCTAGCTCCAAGCTCTGCAAAGAGTCTACAAGAGCTCATGCACTCCTGCAAGTATCGGTCCAATACCTGCAAACCTCCCCTATGCTCTATGCCGAGATCAGTCATCGAACAACTAGTCAACCCTGCTGCAAATGCTCCCACTGCAGCTGCTATGTCGGGCCTCGAGATCAGCATCTCGTACATGAGGACACCGAACGTTGATGCAACCCTAGCAACCTCTGCCACCTCCAACTCATAACTCAACTCATGGCAATCCTATCCCCTATCATAGAGACCATGGCACTCTGACTCCAAGCTCTGGAGTGACTCCTCGTGCCCACCACATATTACATGTGTACCAAGAGTATCCATCTGTCCTGAATCTGCATCAAGCTCTGGCATAAGCATATCAAGAAATGACTCCACAATAGCCGACATCTCAACATCCATGTGAGTCATCTCTGTCATCACCTCTGATGACTCATCCTGTTGTGACTCACTAGCAGCTATCCCGCTCTACCTGTGCATCCATAGACGCAACCTGCACAACAAGGTCACTGCTCTGCACTCCATGCAAAGCATCTTGCAACCCACAAGCAAAAGAGACTCGCCTGCTCTCTCGCTCTCTACCTAGCTGCATGATCACAGAGACAGCACCGTCTCTCGCGTGATCCACATGCAATGGGTAACCTGTACCACTCCTGGCACCTCTCGCAATCACTAGCGAACCCAAATGCATCACAAAATCTCGCTCTCGTAGCGAAATCTGACATCCACAATCTCTAAGCTGACCAATCGAGATCAAACTCACTGTCAAATCTGGTACATAGCGCACATGTCATAACAAGTAAGATGCACCACTCGGTAATGAGAGTCTCACATCTCCTGCACCTGCTATCGCATGCACCAATCCATCGGTCAAACGTACACTGCCAAGCATCCCACTAGAATAGCTACAAAACCATGCATGATGCGGCATGACATGAAACGTAGCATCTGCGTCTAGCAACCACTGCGAAGGGAGTGCACTATCCACATGTATAGCATCTCGTGCATAGCTCGAGGTAAAAGTGACATCCCCGTCACTAGTATACTCCGACACTACATCTGCCTCAACTGTCAAAGCAACTGAGTCCATGGCATCACTACATACATCTCTGAGACTGCCATGTCTCCTACGATGTCGTATACGACAAAAACAACGTCGTCTAACGTGTCCAGAATGACCACAATACCAACATGTCATCTGTCGGCGTGCTCGTGAATGTACATGTCTCACACGAGTCCGTGATGACTCAGATCTATCATACATATCATGTAATCTGCGCCAAAGTGCTCTCGAAGTAGTCTCATACATAACAAGAGCATATACAGATTCCGCAAGGTGCAAAGAGAGTGTAGATAGTGCCATCTCCTCTAGCTCCTGCCACTGATCGTCAGACATGTTTGAAGGTCTACCTACATCACCACTCAATGGTCGATGCAACCCTCGCTGTGTCAATGCATCAAGCATACACTCTCTCCATGCTGCAAAGTCTGACCCATCAAACATGCGCATCTGTGAGAGGTTACAATCTGATCGATCACCTGTCTCTGCCATGAGCACAATGTAGCAAACTAGAAAGCAAAACCACCTCACCAACAACACCTGGAAACTGTCTACAAATATGGCCAGAAACACAATGTAAAACATGTGAGACACGCTCCAAAATAGAGCTCCCGCAATGTCAATACAAGCCTCGCATGCTCTAGTACCACACTGCAATCTGTGAGCTAATCACCAAGCCCACACTGTGCGGTATCGATGCATACACACGCACAAATCTCCCACCTGCAGAGAACACCGCACGCAAATGGTGAGTGCAACCCGCAATCTCTACCTAGATCGCATAAATGATACGCATAAAACTCCTGGGAAAATTTCGCCAGAGTTTCGACGCACAATGGCTATCAACACAAAATAACCATTGTCCTGCAAGCTCAATACAATGAGCAATCAATGCGCATCAAACTACACTCAACATACATGCATAAGCTCTACAAAACTATGGCAAACAATGCTCGACATCACAAGACTCTCCCACCCGAGAGCAAACCACTGTCTCAAGCAAAGAAAGATACACAACTCCTCACTCTTGCGAGAGTGGATACAAAAACACAAAACTGTGTACAAACTGACAAAACCTGTCAAAGTGAGAGTAAACACTCGATCACAAACTATGGCGAGAATCTGGGAAAAATCCGACAGAATTTCCCCTCAAAACTGAGCAAAAAACTCAAGTACAATCTCTACCATAAACCATAACACTGCTCAAAATGCCAAAATGGCTCCACATTTTCACATACAATGGCAATCCGCACTCAACGTACATCAACGGAGTGACCGCGCATAAGCAAGTGCCAAAATATTTGCAATCCGAAAACTTATTCAATGCGAAAACAATGCTCTCAAGAGAGCTCACCGGCACTTGAAAGTGCTCGTCAAAATGCATGTATAATGGGCATCAACCATGCGCCATAACCATATGAAAACCATCCGCAAAGACCATGAATCCAAGCACAAAATCACTGCCAAAGTATCCTGTGAAAACCAGTGAAAGAAGCTCCACCTGTGTGCTCCAAAAAACTGCGTCTCTCAAGAGACCGCCTCGATGGTGTGTAAACGCTTCCGTACTTCGTTGCCCAAGTCTACCAAAAAACCCTCAAACCACAAGCTTAACACAAGCTGCAATTGCATCTTCAGCTCAGAATTTATGCACTCAACTTCAAGTATCTCCCGTGCTTCAAGTGCATCAAACTCGCACACAATGCCACAACAGAAAATCTGGAATTTCTGTATACAGTCAGTCTGAGCTGAATATCAGCAAAACGGTGAGGAATTTGCAAAAAGTTTCTTCTGCAAATTTGTAGACCACGACAGCTTCGAGGCGATAGCTCGCTCTCTCAAAAAGCCGTCGTGCTCTCCGCGGTCACCATAGCTCTGATACCAATTGAAGGGGATCGAGGAGCACCACAGACGGAGAGTGAGAGAGAGAGAGAAGGAGACACACACGATGTGTGTGGGGAGACTGTGAAGTGGCAGCTCCCCCTATACAGTATACTCACTATAAGTATAGGGTAACAGTGGGCGGGCGCCCATGACCTAGGCGACCGGTCAAGGCACACAGGCCTTAACCCCAACACCTCTAACCAAAACCATCCACGCTATCAGAGTAGAGATAGGACTATTCAATAGAGCAAGCTTGGACAGGTGGTTGACCTTCAAACCACATAGGGCTAAAACCTACATAATACAATGGCTATAGGCTGTACAAGTGATATTCCATTACCCAAACCATCCATGGTACTCAACATAGTAGTTACACTCCATTCACACATTAACCTTCAAACAATAGAGATAGCTTCTTTCAATAGAGCTAGCTTGGATAGGTGGTGGACCTTCAAACAACCTTGGGCTAAAACCTGCATAACACAATGGTTAGTAGGTTGGACAAGTGGTGAACCTCTACCACAAACCATCCCTTGTAGTAAATATATTAGACACTGCTACTAACCTTGAAGGTTGGACAGGTGGAGGTCTAAACCCAACCTTCAAACAACCTTGGGCTAAAACCTACTAACTTGTCTAGTAGGTTTGAAGGTTGGGGCAGAGGTCCACAACTTTTCCAACCTACTAACCATTTTCTTATGGATGGTTTAGGTAAAGTACCATCACCTGTCCAACCTACTAGCCATTATATTATGCAAGTTTTAGCCCTATGTGGTTTGAAGGTCAACCATCTGTCCCAACTCACTCTATTGAATAGTCCTATCTCTACTCTGATAGAGTGGATGGTTTCGGTTAGAGGTCCAACACTTTTCCAACCTACTATCCATTATGTTATGGAGTTTTTAGCCCAAGGTTGACCTTCAAACCACCTAGGGCTAAAACCTACATAACACAATGGATAGAAGGTTGGACAAGTGGTGGACCTCTACCCAAAACCATACATGTGATGAGACTAGAGATAGGACTATTCAATAGAGCTAGCTTGGATAGGTGGTGAACCTTCAAACAACCTTGGGTTAAAACCTCCATAACACAATAGATAGTAGGTTGGACAAGTGGTGGACCTCTGTCTCAAACCATCCATGGTAGTAAAAAAAGTAGCTACACTCCATTGACACATTGACCTTCAAACATTAGAGATAGCTTCTTTCAAAGAATCTAGCTTCGAAAGGTGGTGAACCTTCAAACAATCTTGGGCTAAAACCTCCATAACACAATGGACAGTAGGTTGGACAAGTGGTGGATCTCTACCCCAAACCATCCATGGTAGTAAACATAGCAGCTACATTCCATTCACTCATTGACCTTTAAACAATAGAGATAGCTTCTTTCAATAGATCTAGCTTGGATAGGTGGTGGACCTTCAAACCAACCTGTGTGAAAACCTGTAGAAACAATGGAAAGTAGGATAAGTGGTGGAGCTCTGCTCCAAACCATCCATGGTAGTAAACATAGTACCTACACTCCATTCACAAATTTACCTTCAAGCAATATAGATAGTTTTTTTCAATAGAGCTAGCTTAGACAGGTGTTGGACCTTCAAACCACCTTGGACTTAAATCTCCATAACAAAATGGATAGTAGGTTGGACAAGTGGTGGATCTCTACCCCAAACCATCCATGGTAGTAAACATAGTAACTACACTCCATTCACACATTGACCTTCAAACAATAGAGATAGCTTCTTTCAATACATCTAGCTTGGATAGGTGGTGGACCTTCAAACCGCCTTGGGCTAAAACCTCCATAACTTAATGGATAGTAGGTTGGACAAGTGTTGGACCTCTAACCGAAACCATCCACGCTATCAGAGTAGAGATAGGACTATTCAATAGAGTGAGCTGGGACAGATGGTTGACCTTCAAACCACATAGGGCTAAAACTTGCATAATATAATGGCTAGTAGGTTGGACAGGTGATGGTCCTTTACCTAAACCATCCATGGTACTAAACATAGTAGTTACACTTATTCACACATTGACCTTCAAACAATAGAGCTAGCTTGGACAGGTGGTGGACCTTCAAACCACCTTGGACTAAAACCTCAATAACACAATGGATAGTAGTTTGGACAAGTGTTAGACATCTACCCCAAACCATCCACGCTATAAGAGTAGGGATAGTACTATTCAATGCAGCTAGCTTGGACAGGTGATGGACCTTCAAACCACCTTTGGCTAAAACCTCTATAACATAATGGTTAATAGGTTGGACAAGTAATGGACCTCTCTCCCAAACCCTCCATGGTAGTAAACAAATTAGCTAGACTCCATTCACACTCTAACCTTCAAACAATAGTGATAGATTCTTTCAATACATCTAGTTTGGGTAGGTGGTGGATCTTCAAACAACCTTGGGCTAAAACCTTCATAACGCAATGGTTAGTGGGTTGGACAAGTGGTGGACCTCTATCCCAAACCATCAATTGTAGTAAATATAGTAGCTATACTCCATTCACACATTGACCTTCAAACAATAGATATAGCTTCTTTTAATGGATCTATCTTGCAAAGGTGGTGGACCTTCAAACCACCTTGAGCTAAAACCTCAATAACACAATGGATAGTAGGTTGGAAAAGTGTTGGACCTCTACCCCAAACCATCGACGTCATCAGACTAGAGATATGACTATTCAATAGAGCTAGGCTTAGACAGGTGATGGACCTTCAAACCACCATGGTCTAAAACCTCTATAACACAATGGTTAGTACGTTGGACAAGTACCCCTAACCATCCAAGTGATCAGACTAGAGATAGGACTATTCAATAGAGCTAGCTTAGACGGTTGGTGGACCTACAAACAACCTTGGGCTAAAACCTCAATAGCACAATAGATAGTAGGTTGAACAAGTACTGGAACTCTTCCCTAAACCATCCATGGTAGTAAAAAAAGTAGCTACACTCCATTCACACATTGACCTTGAAACAATAGAGATAGATTCTTTCAAAGGAGCTAGCTTGGACATGTGGTTGACCTTCAAACAATCTTGGGCTAAAACCTCATAACACAATGGATAGTAGATGGACAAGTGGTGGACCTTTACCCCAAACCATCCATGGTAGTAAACAAAGTAGCTACACTCCATTCACACACTGAAAACAATAGAGATAGATTTGTTTAATAGATCTAGTTTGGATAGGTGGTGGACCTTCAAACTAACATGGGCTAAAACCTCTAGAACACAATGGAAAGTAGGTTGGACAAGTGGTGGATCTTTTCCCCAAACCATCCATGGTAGTAAACATAGTAGCTACACTCCATTCAAAAATTGACCTTCAAACAACAGAGATAGCCTTTTTCAATAGAGCTAGCTTGGACAGGTAGTGGACCTTCAAACCACCTTGGACTTAAACCTCCATAACATAATGTCTAGTAGGTTGGACAAGTGATGGTCCTCTGTCCAAACCTCCCATGGTAGTAAACATAGTAGTTACACTCCATTCACACATTGACCTTCAAACAATAGAAATAGCTTCTTTCAATAGGGCTAGCTTGGACAGTTGTGGACCTTCAAACCACCTTGGGCTAAAACCTCAATAACACAATGGATAGTAGGTTGGACAAGTGCTAGATCTCTTTCCCAAACCATCCACGCTATGTAGAGATAGGACTATTCAATAGAGCTAGCTTGGACAGGTGGTGGACTTTCAAACCACCTTGGGCTAAAACCTCCATAACACAATGGTTAGTAGGTTGGACAAGTGATGGACCTCTGTTCCAAACCCTCCATGGCAATAAACAAAGTAGATACACTCCATTCACACTTTAACCTTCAAACAATAGTGATAGATTCTTTCAATAGAGCTAGCTTGGATAGGTGATGGATCCTCAAACAACCTGGGCCAAAACCTCCATAACGCAATGGTTAGTAGGTTGGACAAGTGGTGGACCTCTGTCCCAAACCATCAATGGTAGTCAACATAGTAGCTCTACTCCATTCACACATTGACCTTCAAACAATAGAGATAGCTTTTTTTAATAGATCTAGCTTAGACAGGTGGTGGACCTCAAACCATCTTGGGCTAAAACCTCAATAACACAATGGATAGTAAGTTTGGAAAGTGTTGGACCTCTACCACAAACCATCCATGTGATCAGACTAGAGATAGGACTATTCAATAGAACTAGCTTGGACAGGTGGTGGACCTTCAAACCACCTTGGACTAAAACCTTCATTACACAATTTTAGTAGGTTGGACAAGTGATGGGCCTCTACCCCAAACCATCCATGGTAGGAAACATAGTAGCTACACTCCATTCACAGATTGACATTCAAACCACATAGGGCTAAAACCTCCATAACACAACGGATAGTAGGTTGGACAAGTGGTGGACCTCTACCCCAAACCATCCATGGTAGTGATAGCCGTTTTTCGGCTCTCTGTGATTGCCATAGTGAGTTATCCCCCCCTATCAAATCACTCAAACACTGTGGTTACCCTCACCCTTTCACTGTATATAGGTGCGTGTGAGTTAGGGGACTTTTCCCATATCTCCTTACTGAAATAAAAAAACCCTCAATTAGCTAGGCATTGGGCTAGTTGAGCCAAAAAAATAAAAAATATATAAAATATAAGTATATTATGGCCCATGCGTATGTAAATATTTCTTTGTATATAGGGCCTAAATAAAAGATTTTTTCATAATTATTTTGGTATTTATTTAAATATTTCTACCTAGGTGTGTGTTATTTATGCTCTGTACATTGCCTCACCATTACCACAATTTTTCTTACCATTTTTCATACTCTTTATTCCATATAGAAATATTTTCATGTAAGCTTCTCTTATATTTGGTGTAACTCCACCCCAACAAAAATCCAAAAAAACTAGTTTTATTTATGTGTATATTTTTTCACTATTGTGATTTTTTCCTTCCTACATCTATTTTGTTTTTTTTCTAAAAAATTAGAACACCAAAAATATTTATCTTTTTATGGTAGCCTCATAATGAGAGAGATTTCTTTTGACCCCTTTATATTTTTTCCACTTATATTATTTATATTTGACATGTACATATTTTTTAGACCCCTCAATATTTGATTTTCTTAGTTGTACTATTCACTTATATCATAATCTCAACAATATCTTCAATTATAGACCTACCAAATAAGGTCAAGGGTAGGTGGCATGCATACATGCACTATGAAGGGCTCACTCTTGGAGGTATTCAAAAGAATCATCCAAAGAAGGACCCCACAAGGACCTTGTGCAGTGGAAACAAACGGTCGGTTTTGCTGAATTTTTAAAGTTCACTTGCTCTCCAAATTTGAAAACGTGATACAAACAAAAGTTGTAGCTCGTGGGCTGAACTTTTGCCTCAAATTTTTTCATATTTTTTTAAGCTACGAACTGTGAGCTATGATTTTATTAGTAGACCCCAGTTTTCCCATGCTATGCAGCCACACTCTCTCTTCCACTTTATCATTTTCCTCTTTCACACACACTTCTCCACTCATCATCCCCACCTCTCTCACCACTCCTCCCTGCACCCTACTCACCTTCTCCTCAACCTTGAAGAATAAGAGAAACCATGGTGAACTCATACCTCCCACACACAATTTCATTCCAAAATTGACCACCTAGTCTCATTTTTCCTCCTCCAAATTACCCATATCTATCAAAAAAACCACAAAATTCAGCCTCTTCTCTTAAAAGACAGCATCATGGTGGTTGATTACTCAGCTTCAATTACCTTGTCTCTCAAGGAAGGTTAAGAGTGGAGAAAAAATGTACCGTCAAAGCTAGTGGACCGTCAACAAGCGTCAAAATTGGCCCTACTCAAGACACTTGGAGCATCAACCTTGTAAGAAATCCACCTTTTCTTACCTCTTAAGAGTTTTTCTTCCTTATTTGTATCCTACATGGATACTCCCATTGTAAATATCCAATTCCATTTGTAAATTAATACTAACTCTACTAACACTAACCCACTATGAAAAGTCCTATCACCTCCATTTCTCTCCTCTCTCTTTCCCCACCAACTTCTTGATAATTCAAGCAAAAGAAATTAGATAAATTGCTGAAAATCTAACCCAACCATGGTTAGAGGAGTAACCCTAGCCTTCAAAATTGCTATAAAAGGAGGGTGTAGCTAGCACAAAAAAGGGGAGAGAAGAAAGAGCACTATGCTATAGCTTGAGAAGCCAAGCTCAACCTCTTGAGAAGGAGCTCTTGAGTGGAATCTCATTGGCATTATGCATATGTATGTGTTGTATTAGGGGTGATTAGCAAGGGAACTCTATGCCATTGTAAGAGAGAGGGATCATTAAATTGAGGGTAGGAAATCTATCATTTATCCTACTAGTGTAAGCCCAACATTTGCTGAATCAAGGAGGGTGAATTTGGACTAAGCATGGATACATTGTCTCCCTTCCAACGTGAAGTCATGGACAATAATGATGTGTAAGTGTCTTGGTGTTTTATTTAAGTTCTTGATAGCTCGTCTCCGGGTATTGTTATCAATTTAGCCATAAATCCCACATGCTGTAAGAGGGCGACAGGGTGGAGAGGACTCCCCTAGCCTTAAGACAGTGATTGGGGTGGATTTTTTCTTGTGATGTGTTGTGGTGTAATTTACTCAGGCTATGTTGAACAAATACTAATCTCACTTTGATTGGTCATGACAGATTTCTAAGAAGGCATTAGTGCAACAAGCACCCCCTTCCCCCTTCTCTCTCTTTCTTACATATATATATTTATGTTTGCTTGATCATTAACGATACACTTCAAAGCAGCCCGAGCACCATCTCTCTCTCTCTCTCTCTCTCTCTCTCTCTCTCTCTCTCTCTCTCTCTCTCTCTCTCTCTCTCTCTCTCTCTCTCTCTCTCTCTCTCTCTCTCTCGTGTTTTAGTGTGTGAGAGAGTTCCATTGGTGTTAGGGTTAGTGTAAATTCCTTGCTTGTTTGTGGGTTGCTCTAACGATTCTCCTCTTTTGCGTCCTAGTTCGCTCTTAAACTAGGTGGTACCCCTTGTGTAGTTGGGATTTGGATGTGGGTTTGTTGTTTTGGTTTGTGTTGTGTTGTGCCCCAGCCCCATTGAGCAGCACGGGAGCCTTGAAGGGTGTCTAGAGGTTGCTCTTCTTGTTGCCCGCCCCGGACCGCTTCAGTAGTAAACATAGTAGTTACACTCCATTCACACATTGACCTTCAAAGAATAGAGATAGCTTCTTTCAATAAAGCTAGCTTAGACATGTCGTGGACCTTCAAACCACCTTGGGATAAAAACTTTATAACACAATGGATAGTAGGTTAGACAAGTGGTGGATGTCTGCCCCAGACCATCCATGGTAGTAAACATACTAGCTACACTGCATTCACACATTGAGATTCAAAAAATAGAGATACGACTATTGTGAATAAATCTAGCTTGGATAGGTGGTGGACCTCCAAACCACCTTGGGCTAAAACCTCATAATACAAGGGGTAGTGGGTTGGAAAAGTTGTGGACCTATGCCCCAAACCATCCATGGTAATAGAGATAGTAGCTACACTCCATTCACACATTGACCTTGAGACATTAGAGATAGCTTAAACAAGTGGTCCACCTTGAAACCACCTTGGGCTAAAACCTCCATAACACAATGGATAGTAGGTTGGACAAGTGGTGGATCTCTAACCCATACTATCCATGGTAATAAACATAGTACTTACACTCCATTCACACATTGGCCTTCAAATAATAGAGATAGCTTCTTTCAATAGAGCTAGCTTGGACAGGTGGTGGACCTTAAAACAACCTTGGGCTAAAACCTCCATAACACAATGGATAGTAGATTGGACAAGTGATGGACCTCTGCCCCAAACCATCCATGGCAGTACACAAAGTAGCTACACTCCATTCACACATTGAGCTTGAAACATTAGAGACATCTTCTGTCAATGGAGCTAGCTTGAACAGGTGATGGACCTTCAAACAATCTTGGGCTAGAACCTCCATAACACAATGGATAGTAGGTTGGACAAGTTGTGGACCTCTGCCCCAAACCATCCATGGTAATAAAGATAGTAGCTACACTCCATTCACACATTGACCTTGAAACATTAGAGATAGCTTAAACAGGTGGTCCACATTAAAACCACCCTAGGCTAAAACCTCCATAACACAATGGATAGTAGGTTGGACAAGTGGTGGACCTCTACCCCATACTATCCATGGTAATAAACATAGTAGTTACACTTCATTCACACATTGAGCTTCAAATAATAGAAATATATTCTTTCAATAGAGCTAGCTTGGACAGGTGGTGGACCTAAAACAACCTTGGGCTAAAACCTCCATAACACAATGGATAGTAGATTGGGCAAGTGGTGGACCTCTGCCCCAAACCATCCATGGTAGTAAACAAAGTAGCTACACTCCATTCACACATTGACCTTGAAACACTAGAGATATCTTCTGTCAATGGATCTAGCTTGAACAGGTTGTGGACCTTCAAACAATCTTGGGCTAAAACCTCCATAACACAATGGATAGTAGGTTGGACAAGTGGTGGACCTTTGCCCCAAACCATCCATGATAGTAAAAAAAGTAGCTACACTCCATTCACGCATTGAATTTTGAACAATAGAGATAGCTTTGAAACCAACAAACCAACGTCGGCTAAAACCTTCAAACCAACCTCGGCTAAAACCTCTAGAACACGATGGATAGTAGGTTGGACAAGTGGTGGACTTCTCTCCCAAACCATCCATGGTAATAAATCTAGTATACACTCCATTCACAATATGACCTTCAAACAATAGAGATAGGACTATTCAATATAGCTAGCTTGGACAAATGGTGGACCTTTAAACCACCTTGGGCTAAAACCTCCATAACACAATGATTAGTACGTTGGACAAGGGGTGGACCTTTGTACCAAGCCGTCCAAGGTAGTAAACATAGTAGCTACACTCCTTTCACACATTGACCTTGACAAAAATAGATAGCTTCTTTCAATAGATCTAGCTTGGACAGGTGGTGGACCTTCAAACAACCTAGGTCACAAACCTCCATAACACAATGGATAGTAGGTTGGACAAGCGGTGGACCTTTTCCCTAAACCATCCATGCTAATAGACATAGTAGCTACACTCCATTCACACATTGACCTTGAAACAACATAGATAGCTTGTTTCAATAGAACTATCTTGGACAGGTGGTGGACCTTCAAACCACCTTGGGCTAAAACCTCCATAACACGATGGATAGTAGGTTGGACAAGGGGTGGACCTATGCCCAAACCATCAATGGTAGTAAACATACTAGCTACACTCAATTCACATGTTGAACTTGAAACAACAGAGATAGCTTATTTCAATAGAGCTAGCTTGGACAGGTGGTGGACCTTCAAGTCACCTTGGGCTAAAGCCTCCATAACACAATGGATAGTAGGTTGGACAAGTGGTGGACCTTTGCTCCAAACCATTCATGCTAATAGACATAGTAGCTACACTCCATTCACACATTGACCTTGAAACAATAGAGATAGCTTGTTTCAATAAAGCTAGCTTGGACAAGTGGTGGACCTACAAACCACCTTGGAAGTAGGTTGGACAAGTGGTGGACTATATTATTTAGTAACAAACTGAATTTGTTTTCTTTCCAAGAAGATATGGCACCAAAAGGAAATGTTACAAGGGTGGCTGTCTCAATTGACTATACTTGCATTGATCAAAGGAATTGGTATCTGGATATACATGGTGTGGAGGGTGCACAATTTCATAAGGTGCATCTATTTATTTCAAAGGTGCGTCTATTTGAAGATGTTGGCCAAGTAGTGGAAGCCTCTATCTCTACAATTGATGGTCATCCACAGGTAGAATGCATTGATATTGTAGTCCCAATGAATCAAGAATTCCAATTATCTCCAGGAGCATATGCATTTTCACGCATGTCTCAAAATAAAGATGAGACAATGTTTTCTCAAGGATGAAAGATTGAAGAGTCAACTCAAGGTGTCACATCAGATCAACTTTAAAGCTCCATCATAGCCACACTACAAGGAAAGAAGGTGAAAGCTTCACGACCACCTATAAACAAGAAAGTCAAAGTGCAAAAAGTAGCACCTAAGGAGACTAGTTTTATTTTGGATGTAGGCAATGCATCTCTAGCATCCTCAACACAAGGTTCAACGTCCAAGATGAGAATCATGGATCCAAAAGCTCTAGAGACAGAGGCCATGAAAGGACAAGAAAAAGATACAGGTGGAATTGATAAGTATATAAGCTATTTCCCTTTCCAATATAAGGAGTTTGATATCCCTATTCAAAATTGTTGGCTGGTTCTTGATCATTATAATGTACGTACTATTGATGGAAAACATGCTGAAAGCATGCTATTTGGATTTTCCCGAAGTACAACTAAGCCTACAGCGTGTGCATATTTAATGCCTATTCAAAATGCAAGGGCAAAGAAGGGTACACCTTTGGCAACAAAAGAGGTACAAGAGGGAAAACTACAAGATTATCATTATTGGATTCTTGATGGCCAACATTCAATTTATGCTGCAAAAGTTTTGCTTCACAATGAACAAAAAAAACAATGAGATATTTCAAAGATTGATTGACGTGTATAAATTTTGAAAGGCTTGTATTTTTGTAAATGCTTCTCCAATGGTTGCAACTCCTACATCTGCCATTGCAAATGATGAGGCTAAAGAATTGTATGGCAAGCAACCTTATAGTCAAATATTGCGGCATTTGCGAAGTCAATGGATCTATTCAGGACGACCATCAAGGACAAATGATGAGGCTAAAGAATTGTATGGCAAATGATGAGACAAATGAGGCAAATGATGAGGCTAAAGAATTGTATGGCAAGCAACCTTATAGTCAAATATCTGCCATTGCAAATGATGAGACAAATGAGGCAAATGATGAGGCTAAAGAATTGTATGGCAAGCAACCTTATAGTCAAATATTGCGGCATTTGCGAAGTCAATGGATCTATTCAGGACGACCATCAAGGACAGTAACTAGAGTTGCAGAGGGACATATATCTCGTGCTGGATGGGATGTAAGTGTCTTTCTTCTTCTTTCTTATTGTCTTTGATTGAACACTTGAGTTCAATCTTCTCATTGGTGTTATATTTCTTTCTAGACTTTTCCTCGATTGGCAAGAATGAGTGTAGGAGCAAGTTGGATTGCTAAACAGGCACACATGGTTACATATTCTGATCAACTTTATGATTGTTGGCTAGAAATTATTAAAAGGATTGAGGAGGAGAACAAGAAACCCCCAACAACGGTATTCAGATTTCTTTGCGGTCTTGAGAAATCAGAGGTAGAGATCATTCAAGAAGAAATTAAAGATGAGAAGATTTTATTGTCAAAGAGTGCAAAAGATGGTGATGTAATTGATATGTATGATCAAATCAAGAAACTCAAACAAGACAAATTCATTCAAGGCACACTTCTTGAAGGCTTCAATGCTTTGAATGAGTCATCACCACGTAAAGATTAGGAGGAAATAGTCAGTATGTATAACAGCAATGATTCATAATGCTATGTGAGCAATGGCTCAAAAATAGCTTGAAGCGTGGAACAAAGAAAATGGATTTTTTGGATGAATCTATAAGATACATGCAATGGGCAATTAAACTTCACAAGGAGAATTGAGTCTCTTGATTTGCCATGGTCCATCTATGTGGTGAACGTATAGATGGAAGGAAATCTCTACTTGAAGCGCCACTTCAACAACCAAATTCCTATTGGCTTATGCATTTTAGACTTGACAAAACACTATGGGGACAACTTGCAGTGGAGTGAGGAGATATTTAGCAATGCTTTGGATGGGATGTTGGCTATTTTTGGAGGCTCAATTGATCTTGGATTTGTGTTTCTTGCATTTATAGATTTCTCTAAACTCACAAAATTGCAATGTGCATTCCAGAGTATGGGAGATAATGTGAGCTACCATTGTTGTGGTGTCTTGCATCACTTTCCATTAGCACCTTGCAAAGGAGCAATTCAATTCCTTGTGGTTATTGCCTTCATGGGACAAAGTAATGAATTTGAAGACCCAAGAAGGAGATCAGAACAACATCCCCTGTCAATTGATTGTTCTTTGCTTCAAGTAGAAAATGAAGTCATGTCAAATTTGCAATATTTGGAAGCCAAAAAAAGAGTTTTTGTCAAGCACTACATTCATACATACTGTTTTGAAGATCGCAAGCTTGTAGATCTCTTTAGTGATGGCTCTCTGGTTTCACAAGAAGGATTACAACAAAAAAAAGATGTCATCTACTTAGTTGAGAGCGTGCAAGAGCAAGGAACCTTAGCAACCAGGCTTCTCGAATTTGCTAAGGCCCATGCTGATATAGAAAAGTGGGCTAGCCTTCAAGATCAACAACCTACTTTTCAATTAGCTGACGATGTGCCCATCAGAGAAGAGACTTCTCCGCAAGAAGAAGAAGGAGAAGAAGACCAACCTCCTTTGTCAATGGAGGCCTACTTGGAAATGGAAGGACGTATAACATCTATTCTTGTTGATTTGATACTCTTAATGTTAGGTTTTGTTTTATGTAGTATTTTTTGAGTCCATCTTTTTCATCTTTAAGATTTAAAGGTTTAAATGTAGAGAATAATCTTATAATTTTTTAGTGATGAATCTTTGGATTTAAAAAAAACACTAGCCTAGACTTAAGAGCTCGTACTATCCCCTTTATTTTATTCCTTCAAGGCTAGCATGGGTAGGTGAACCATACATAGATCCTAATCTCAAGAAGTGTGTTAGACCTTCAAACAACCCCATATAGCTTGGACAAGTGGTGGACCTTCCATGGAGGCTAATTCAAACAAGTGTGGTGATGAACCTTCTGTGGAGTCTAATTGTGGTAGACTTAAAACAATAGCCACTTCCTTGCACTGGCTTGGACAAGTGGTAAACCTTGCTTCCGCTATTAAGGTCTCTATTGAGAGAAGAATTGAATATAGAAGAAGAGAGAGATTAACTAGGCATAGATTTGTAAATTTGTAGAAAAGAGAAACGTGTTGGATTACAAAAATACCTCTCATTGTACGAATGTCCAAAACGTCCAAATTAAACCTTTGGATAAAGGCTTATCTTTAGACATTAATCAAGAGGTTATGGCTATGCATGTGTTGAGACTATTGGTCAACTTGAATGAGGAGACACATAGTTTGTTGACTATGACTTTAGTTGATGTTTTCAAGTATTTATATGGATAGAAGTCTTAATTACATGTGTTAATATTACTTTTAATGGATCAAATCTCAATCAAGTAAATCATGGTTGTTGTTAACTTTATGTGGCATTCAGTATTCACTTAAGTACTAGTATTTATTAAAGTGTAGGGTGTACAAGTTTGCCACAAAAGATTGTAGTATAGACTACTGTTGCCTTGTGTACCAATAGTTGCAAGGATTATAATATTGATTTTACCCTGAATAAACTCCTAAGTTTGACTTCCACATGTTTAAAATTGCTGATTTAAATTCTAGTGATTTTTGAGAAACCAATGCTATTTGTGCTTTTTAGATTTGCAAATTGGGATAGATAAGGCCCCTATGGTTGAGTCTGCAATTGTTGAACCTCTTGATTCTATTATTTCTGACATGCCCAAGGTGGATGATACGTCTATACCAAAGTCTGGTGATGTGCACCTTGAGCAAGCTTGCAGAAATGCCTACTCCAACAATACAACCTACTTCAAAAGAGACTAAAACGTCTGCTCAAGAGCCATTTCCATTTGTTACTACTTCATCTAGTGCAGATGTTGAGAAATCCATACTCACAATTATTTGGACTTAAATGGTTTGCTATTGAAACCTTCCCCTCATCCATCCTCACACCATTAGTCAGTGCAACTAGATCCAAAAAGATATATTATACTTAGGCCAAGTTGCATCCAATTCTTGAAGACTATATTACAGAGGTTTAATGTTGCAATTTGGTCGACGGCTACTAGGAACAATGTGCTTCAAATTCTTAAAGCACTAGAGAGCTTAGCAAAAGGTACATTTCCTTTCTTTGCAATTTGGAATCAAGAAGGTTGCTACACTTGTCAAAGCAATAAATTAGACCTGACAATCCAACCATTGAGGCAATGTTCAAGCCTCTAGCTAAAATTGCAATTGGGATGTACTACAAAGGCACCATTGAAGGCAACCATTGCAAAGGATTATATAAACAAGGTCAAAGCTGAGAACAATCTTATAAGTCTAAATAAAACACACCCCTAAGGTACCTTTTATGACTTGAACCTTGTTTCACATACTTGAACATACATGTGCATGGTATCAAATTTTTCTTTTTGTTTCTTCTTACAGGTCTCAAAAAAAATATCTCTAGATATTCCATGGAGCAAGCTTGGACAAGTGGTGGACCTTTTGGTAAATCCCCTCATGGGAAACATATCACAAGTCCTCCATATAGTGAGAAGGAAAACATTTAGCAAAGAGCCTAAGAGGTTGGACAGGTGGTGGACCTTGCACCTTTTCTCCCATTCCCAATCCAGCCTAGCTATCCACCACTATATTGTATGAAGTGTAGCTCGGACAAGTGGTAAACCTTGAAACAAGAGACCCCTCATCATAAATCCTAGTTTGGACCTATGGTAGATCTTATTTTTTTCTCATTCATAGTGGAGCCTAGCCTAGCCAGGTGGTAGACCTTACTTTTCTCCATGCTTCAAAGAAACATAGCTTGGAGAATTGGTGAAGCTTTGTAAGGTTTCAATTGGAATTTGTTTATAGCAATGAGGAAGTTGAAGATGGACTTTGGCATCTAATAATACCATAGTGTAGAAAATGTAGAAACTGTTTGTATTCTTTGAAACATAATAAATTTCTTGTTTTTCAAGTGCAGAGTCATCACTACAAGAAAGTGGGTCGACTATCTGTAGGCATGATTTGAAGGAAGGTTTTGAAGCACCCAATGAACCTCATCCAAGGCCTTGTCATATATATCAATCACCTCCTTGTCACCTGCCACTTCCTGTTAAGAATATCAAAAGAGTGCTTGTTTTGGACCTTGAAGGACTGCTTTTGAAGACAGTTGAAACAAAACATGGAGATTCTATGCCATCTTGGGCTCAACACATGCGTCTTGTGGAGGACAAAGATGAAGTTTATCATGCGGTGCACCTAGACGCAGAAATGTTTTTGGATTTCTGTGGTGGTGAATACTTTGAGCTATGGATATAAAGTTGTTATAACCTAACAAGAGTGCAACACATCACACAAAAATGTTTCCCAAAGCATTATATCAAGTTCAAGATCTTTATGAGTAACAAGTGTTGCCAAAATCCAAACATCATGTTAGGATTTAGAAGGGTTTATCATAAAAACTTGAGCGATATTTGGAAGATGTTTGAGGACTTGGATGCAAAGAATACCTTGATTTTTCATGATAGTCCATATAGGATGATGTGAAATATGCCAGGAACATATCTTATATTTCCAAAGATGTGAAGGTAAACACCTGAGCAGCTTCAAAGATTCTTGCAAGAAACAATTATTCCATGGTTACTTGGATGGTTGTATGCAAGAGACAAGAGAGATTATACCTGTAACACAATTGTAAATCAGTATAGTGATCTTGAGACAAATCATGTCCTTCATGTGTACGTGTCAAGGCGATAACATTAAAGAAGGTTGACAATGATCCTTTTTATGGCCAGATGATGTCCTTTTAGTATGATGTGCATTTGTATTACTATATAATTCAAAGGTTATTTTAAAACAAAGATGTGTCAATTTGATGAACACTTGCATTGAGTGCACCCTACTCTAAGGGGACTTGCATGGATTCTACAGGATATCCTATTATAAAGAAAATTATTTGTAGACGGAGTGCACCCTTCTCTAAGGGGACTTCCACGTATTACTCCAGTGTATACTATTATAAGGAGAATCCTATGTGATGGATCGTGCTCTATTCTAAGCCTACTTGTAAAGGAGTGCACTCTACCCTTAGAGGACTTCCATGTATTACTAGAGTGTATCCAATTACAAGGAGAGTCCAATGTAATGACAAAGCATCTTGCTTTAGAACAAAAATGTGTCGATCAACTGTACCCTAGTCTAAGGGGACTTCACTATATTACTAGAGTGTATTCAATTCTAAGGAGATTTCAATATCATTCTAGATTGCACCTTGTTTTTGGGGACTCATCTTGCTAGATTATGATTGTGTTTCATCATGATATATTTAAAAATATTTATTTTTGTTCTTTAGCAATTCTATATCATTCCATATCAAGGTTGCATCCATTTGTAACTAAGAGAAACTTATGTTTGATATCAAAATAAACCTTACAAGTATGGAATGGAGAATTCATGGATGTGCAAGAAGTATCTTGGTCTTGGCACGCATGTTTGCCTAAAACATGTATTTTTGTGTCCTTCATATAAAAGAGTTTTAGAACCTACAAGTCTTTGAAAAGGAAAATAATGTCTAATTGTTTGCATTGGGAGAAAAGAAATTATGGACTTTGAATTGTGTGAGAGACCTTGTTTGTGGAGAAAAATGTTTGAATCAAGAATGGCTATTTTACATCCTCCATGTAAGAGAGTTTTGGAAACTAAAATATGCTGAGAGGAAAACCATGGAGTCTTAGTGCATGTATTGAGATGTCAATGTATGCATGCATATCTTTATTAGGGTATATGCATAATTGGATGCTTTTGGACGTTAACTTCTCTAATTTGTTATAAAATAACATATTTAATGTTTTCTTGTGGGTAGTATTTATTTCACTATATATGTTTTTAGGATAATTTCTTGAGCTTCAAATTAAACCTTCTATGTTGCAATGGAGAAGTACTTAGAGAAATTTTTATGTAAACACGTTTGCTTACCCTTCCACTAATAGTAACTTAGATAAGAAGTGGACTTTGCATTCCTCCATAGCCTATCTTAGACAAATGCACCTTGAAACTAGCCCTCCTATGTTGCAATTGACATATGCTACACATTTTATAAATGGCTCGTACCTTAAGTGAAGAATTTTTAGATTAGAGGTGTGTGTTGCTTTGATCTCATGCACAAGTGGGTTTATTTCTCAATGGGTGCTAGCTTGGACAAGTGGTGGACCTTGAATTAAAAATCCAGGTACTCCATTTGACCTTAGCTTGAACAAGTTGTGGGCCTTCAAACCAATGTCTCCATGTTAAGATAAGTTGTAGGTAGGACAATAGAGTATAAAAAATGAAAATGGAATCAATGTTCTAGTCTCTTGATGGTGCAACCACCCAAAACCATAATTTTTCTTGGCAAATGTTTCTTTCAAATGTTTAGTCTAGTACAAAATGTCAACACCTTGTACATGATATATTGAAAGTTGTCCAATCTGGGAATTGGGATTTTTCCACTTTACCTAATATATAGGCCCCTGGCCAAAAGTAGTACATGAAAAGTAGTAGGCTAAAAACATCTAGACCCCAAAAGCTAACGCCTTTTGGGTTGTCTGTACGCAGTGCCATGTCAGCGATGTGCGACGCAAATCGCGGAAATTTTGTTCAGCCTCCCACATAATCAACAACTTGCAATTTTTGGTGTTCTGCTTTATTTTTTATAAATTTTAGGCCCTTCGACCAGGGTACCATAAGTTAGGAACAACTTTATCGATAAGTTCCATCAATTGGTGGCCCTTCTGTCCTTTAGGCCATGCCTCATTATCACTTTGTGACATTTTCTCCCATTTTGAGACTGAACATAGAAGACATCTCCACAAAAGGTGTTAGTATGTTTCCTCAAAGGGTGGTAGTATAGATCCAGTCAAGGTGGCTGCAATATAAGATTGGTGAACTCTTCAGAATGTGCATGATATAAGGAGCTTTCTCCAATTATAATCTTACTACAGATGGTTCTTTTGACATTTTATAGAGCTGGCTTTGCCGTTGCATACTGTGACTCAGAAATGGGTTCCTTTACATAGATACCTTCACAGATTGCGGCTTTTGAGAGATTGAAGCATAAGTTGACTACAAAGCCAATGTTGAAGTTACCATATTTGCAGAAGTCTTTCGAGGTCTAGTGTGATGTTTGTGGAAGCGGTTTGGGAGAGATCTCAATGTAGGATAACCATGTCATAGCTTATGAAAGCAAGATGTTGTCCAAGCCACAAAGGTTTCACAGAATTATGAGAAGGAGCACTTACTAGTGATTCGCTCTTTGACGGAGTGGAGAGATTACTTGCTCGGTGCATATTTTACAATGTGCACGGATCATTAGAGTTTGAGATACTCCTTGTTCTAGAACAAGCTTTTTGAGAAGCATATGAGATGGGCGAACATTTTGTCACAATTCTATTTTCAAATAATCTATGTGAGAGAAAGAAGAATGTAGTGGTTGACGCGTTGTCTCTCAAGCCATAGATATCCATTGTCACTTCAATACTTCATCGTGACTTTTATGAGATGTGGGAACAATATGCTATAGACTTGGACTTTGGTGAGATCTTCAACAGGGTATAGACTGGAAAGCTAGTTTTAGGATATTCTTTAAAAGAAGGGTTTTTGTTGCAAAAAGACTATATTGTGTCTAACTCGTTGTCTGAGGCCAAAGGTGTTGATGGAGTGCCATAATCCTCATTTTGTTGGGCACGTGGGCATAGAGGAAACACTTAAGAGTATTGAGAGATACTTCTATAGGCCGCAGCTCAAGAAAGATGTGGACAAATTTGTGCCTACTTGTATGGTATTCAGAAAGTGAAGGGTGATAGGCATAAACTGACATGACTTCTTAAACCTCTACCGATTCCAGGTTGCCCTTGGGAGAGCATTGCAATGGACTTTGTTTTTTATCTTCCCAAAACTTAGAGTGGGAATGATGTCATATAGACTATAGTGGACTGATTGAACAAACATGCTCATTTTGTATTAGTGAAAAGACAGCGAAGGCTCACCATTTGGCAAAGTTGTTTGTCTCACACATGTTCCCTTACATGAGATGCCTAGATCTATTGTTTTGGATAAAGATCCCTATTTCACCAGCTTGTTTTGTCAAGCTGTATGAGTATTTGGGCATTGCGCTCAAATTCTTCTCGTCGTTTCATTCACAAACCAATGGGCAATCAAAGAGAATCAATTCAATGGTTTTGGACTTGCTTGATTATTATATCTTTGAAACTCGCTCGCTACTTGCATGTGCACCTCCCTGCCATTGCTATCCTCCTCTCCCTTCAGCCCGTGTTGTCCCTGCCCTCTAGCGCTACCCTTTTCCCTCTCTCCCATGTTGTCCCATCCCTCCAACGTTGCCTTTTGGCCTCGTGTCTGTGTGTCCTCACTGCCCTAGCCCCCGCAACCCCCAACCCGCTGCCTCATTCCTCGGCTCCTGCTTTCTATGGGTAGTGTCTTTTTTGACTTCACCATCGTCATCTTTGTCTCACCTTAGCTCCATCTTCGTTCACCATCATAGCAACAGACACACCAAGACCTCACACACCTTCATAAATGGTGAGAGCTAGCAGGCAATGAGGATAGATTGAGAGGAAGAAGGTGTATCTTAGGAGAAAGAAGTATTCTCCTCACATAATCAATCTAATAGCATAGCTTAACTTAGTAATTAGCATGGTAGAGGAGATGAGCATGCCATTGAATCTTGGCTCTTGGTTGGATTTGCATTCCATAGCCAAGAGTTTTTGGTGTAGGCCTCTACTTCTCAATGCTTGGAGAAGGAGATGGAGTTCTTTCTTGCACACATGAGTTGTGTGTGTGTGTGTGTGTGTGTGGCTCAAAATTTATGCAGCCAACCTTGAGCACCTTCCATTCTTCCAAAAGTGCATCAAACTCATACACTATGCAAAAATAGAAAACCTGAAATTTTTGTATAAAGTCATCTGAGCTGAATATCAGCAAAACGGTGAGGAATTTGCAAAAAGTTTCTCTTGCAAAGTTGTAGACCACGTCGAAATAAAGGGGCATAGGGGACAAAATGTTCAGATCTTCATTCTACAAGGAGAAAAACAAATCTGAAAATAGTGCTGCTACGCACACAGTCTTAGGGCAGAACCTTCACTTACACACTATCTTTTGTACTCCTTTCTGAGATTCACAAGAGCATCCATCACTCTCAACTGAGATCACAAGCTCCCATTGCATTCTCACGAAGCTTTCAAGCTTTCTTGATCTCTCCAGCATTGAAAGCGAGCGAGCTATTTCCTCAAATATCTCAAAGCCATCATGCTCCTTGCCATTGCCAGGCTGTAGCTTTGATACCAATTGTGAGTGTGTGAATGCGGTGCATGTGTGGAGAGTGCGAAGGGAAGAGAGAGAGAGAGAGAGAGAGAGAGAGAGAGAGAGAGAGAGAGAGAGAGAGAGAGAGAGAGAGAACACATGATGTGTGGAGCAACCCAACACTATGTGTGTGAGAGAGCCCCTTATTCTTTTAACTAGTAAAGAATAAGGTGTGTACAAGTAATGGACAGTTGGACATCTCTGGCGTGTCTGACCGGGGTAAAAGGCACACTGCCTTTACCCCAACACACAGCCCCAGCATACATTTCTTTTGCAATTCACAAGCGTTCACAAACTCTCTATATTTGTTTGAGAGATTACAGCTTTCCATACGCATCTTGCCTTGATGTAAACACTCGTGGGTCCTCATTGAGAGATCATAGATCTCAATTTCCTCTAGATTGTTAGCCTTTTTGGACACATGCATTATATGGATACACGTACAACATTTTCATAGGCATTTTTGGTAGTGTTTTTGGCAGTAGTTTCATTGCAAAATGTTATGCATTGAAAACCACCTTTTTCTAGCACTTAGAGTGTCATTGAGCTCTTTTGAGAACAAATATCCCCTAAAAGGTTCGATCTACTATTTTGCATCATTTTTTGACACGTGTGTGTGTATGGTTCCTACTCATGGACATTGAGTTGTGGTTACTATCCACCATTGTACACTTTGTGGAGCCATTTCTTGGAATTTTTTTGGTAGTTTCCTAGCCAATTTTGTGACTTAGCTCGGAAGAGACTTTTTTGAGACTGTGGCAAGTATTTTGTGTCTGCTTATCCTTTTGGGGAGTCTTGTGTGAGTTTTTTCTTGAGCTGATAAATTCTTGAATGTTGAGATACCTTCAATGATTCAGGTTATTGGAGTTTCCCATCATAGTATCCTCACCATAGGTCATGTATCTTATGGGATATTTTGCTTAATGTTATGTGTGAAAATCCTCTATTAGTGAAAGTCGGCAATTTATACCCAAAGTTACTCTCTTGAGTTGATTTTTTGTTTTTTTAATGGGTCAATAGGGTTGAGTTTTGTCATAAAATAAGATCTAATACTCCAAAATTATTTTCTCATGTGAAACTGATCATTTAATATGGGAAGTACCAGGGGAGTAAAAGCTAGAATATTGGTAAGGCTGCCAGATCGGTCTCTATCAGGGATCCAAAGGAGGGAAAATAGGGATCCAAAGAGGGGACAGTCTGTAAAAGAGCAATGTGCTTCAATGGGGCTTAAAAGACCTAAGGTTCAACCCCATTAAGACTTCCATAGGCTAAAGTTCCTAATTTAATTTGTATTGTCCAAAGGCCACAATAGGGGAAATATTGGATGGTCATGGGAAGACTAAAAAGTCTTCCCATATCCCTAGGAAGGAGGGGGCGAGCCTTTATTGTAGGGGATGAGAGAGAAACACACACACACACACACATACACACTCCAAAGCTCCCCCTTTACACAAAGAGAATATAGGCTCCTAGCCTAGTTGCTCCCAATCTCCTCTCAAATCCTATTGGATGGCCATAGAGGTGGACCAATGAGAATTAGGCTAGAGTAAATTTAGTCTAATCAATTTAAAAATTCTTGATAAAAGAACCAGTAGAACTTAAGCTCTCTAGAAGACTATTGGACAGTCTACCAAGGGGTCCAATGAGCATCCAACAACCGAATGGCTTGCCTGATTACTTTTGGCCAGAAGACAAAAAGGTCCAATAAGAGTTTAGACGAATTATTTAATTACCTAAAGCTCTCACAAAAGGGGAAAGGGATAATAGAAGGGAAAAGAAAAAGACTAAGTTTAGATCATCCCTTCCCTATTTAAAAAGATGACTATAGTCCTTCTCTTCCAAGTTTGACTAGGCCAAAGGAAAAATCAAAAGACTAAGGTTAGATCATCCCTTCCCTATTTAAAAAGTTGATTCTAGTCTTTCTCTTCCAAAATTGGCTAGGCCACATGTCCAAAGTAGCTCACACTTCCTTTATGGAAATTTGGACGAGAGAGAGAGAGAGAGAGAGAGAGAGAGAGAGAGAGAGAGAGAGAGAGAGAGAGAGAGAGAGAGAGAGAGAATGTGTGTATGTGTGTGTGTGTGCGCGCGCGCGCGCGCATTTACCAAATACAAGTCAAAAGAGGAGGGGGCAAATTCTTTCAAAAATAGCAAGGGGGAGGGGACATGTGCTAGCATATGCATTAAGTTGCATTTTAAGACTTCAGTTTTCATTGGTCCATGTAATAACATTCCCACTTTTAGAACTTTGGAAAAGGTGGAAAGGGGAAAAGAGGAGGGCTCGTGGGGTTTTTTCACCTACTCTCTCTCTCTCATTTACACACGTTCTCATGTGCCCATTTTGGCCAAGCAAGTCCTCTCTCTCTCCCTCATGACATGGGAGCTCAAGAGATGGTCTCCATGCTCGAGACCTTGGCTATGGATGAAAATCCAAGCAAATAAGCTCATCACCTTCTTCTTCTTCTCTAATACTCTAGATATGCTAAGAGCTTGCTCATGGAGTAAGCATATAAGAAAATACTAAGTCTTTGCTTAAAAAATACTTCTCTTCACCCCCATCTACCTCCATCCCCAAAGCTTATTCTCCACACTAGGGTTTTGAGGTTGTGGGAAGCCAGGATGCGAGGAGATGTTGTCAATGGTGAGGCTATGTGGGAGGAGAACCAAAAAATCTCTCTCTTGCTCTCACCAAGTGGGATGCCGATGAACATGTGACAAATTTCATCAATTTCAAACAAGAAGGTTGATGTTGACTCCCACCATTGCAAGGAGGTGTATCTATCCAAGAGCTACATGCCCTCTCACTCTATGCCCAGTTCATCTCCGTTTTTTGCACCAGTTCTATTAGTACAAAAGAAAGATGGTACTTATACAAGGTGTGTTGACTATTGATCACTTAATATGATAACTATAAAGAATAGATTTCCTGCTCCTAGGATAGTGGATCTATTCAATAAGTTATAGGGGTGGTCTACTTAGTTTAGTTGCATACATTCAATAGTGGTTATCATCAGATAAGGATTGTGCCTGAAGATATTCATAAGATGGTCTTTTGTGCAACATTTGTCCTATATGAATTCCTAGTACTCCCTTTTGGGCTTACTATGTGCCATACACCTTTAATTAAATGATAGAGAGACTTTTTGGACATAATCAAAGCTTCAAGAGAGTGTTCTTTGACGACATTATCATCTACTCCAAGTCTATCGAGGAACATAAGCAGAATCTTCAGGTAATATTTCAAGTTTTGAGAGATAAGAGACTCTATATTAATAAAAAATAAAAGTGAATTTTTCTTTAAGGAGATTCAATATCTAGGTCATATTATCTCCCAAGCAGGGATATAAATAGACCCTGAAAATTTGGAGGTGATAAAAGGATATCTTGCACCAACAAATCAACATGCATTGAGAAGCTTTATAGGAATGTGTGCATACTATAGATGCCTCATAGACAAATTATTATTCATAGTAGGACCATTGTACGATTTAACTAAAAATAATGTTAAATTTGTATGGATTGCTAAAGAGAATGAATCTTTCATAAATCTTTAAGCAAAGCCATATTAATATTATCGGACCATTAAAACCTTTTGAAGTCCAATGTGATGCTTGTGGACATTGCCTTGGGATTGTGTTGCTTCAAGAAGGGCACGGCATAGCATATGAAGGTAGGAGATTGAATGACCAAGAAAAAAATCTAGGCATATATAAAAAAGATCTATTAGCTATCTTACGTGCCCTAGATGCATGGAAGCATTATCTCCTAGGCGACACCCCATTTATTTTGTGCACAGATTACCAAAGTCTTAAGTATTTTTTGACGCAAACTAAATTGTGTGACAAGAAAATGAGAAGGGATGGTAGATCAAAGAGATCAATGGGAAAAGTATTTTGACTTGATGGAGTATGCATACAATAACATTGTCCATACTTCTACAGGAAAGGCACCCTTCAAAGTTATTGAAGGAATACCCAAGCCCCCATTGGTAGTTAAGACACTTCAGAAGACCTTTGATGTTGTTGATTTTAGTAGAGACCTTAAAGAATCTTTTAACAAGATTAAGGAAACTATATCCATCATGTAACACAAGCAAAAGGCTACTACTAATAAGCATAGAAGAACCTTGAGCTTCAAAGAGAAGGATTAGGTATTGCTTAAGTTTCTTTAAGCGCATCTAAGCCATACCACAAGCAAAGGAAGACACGAACGCCCAATGGGTCATCAAACATATTATGCTAGGCTCACAAAAAGATATTATGGCTTATTTCAAAGACTTAATCCAATCGATGAATTGGCTTATAAGCTAAGGTTATGTACCACTTGGCTCATTCATAATGCTTTTCATGTGAGCCGTTTGAAACCTTATAAGTGCGAGCCACCGATACCCAACTCTATGATTTTCTTTCCAAATGTGCGTAAGTTATCTTTTAAGTGTATGCACACAGTGAATCATGCTTGTGGTAGACATCATCTCTTGAGCATCATGTAGCCTTTGCCAATATTCTATGGAAGATGATTACCAACTAGCTAGATTACATGCTTGCGTCAATGTAGTCTCTCAAGCACCAAGTAGACTTTGTCAATCTACTTTGGAAGATGTAAGGGCTAAGTAAAGGCATGCTTACAACAATTAAGTCTTTCAGGCACCAAGTGGAATTACTCAATACTATGAAAGGATGTCGACGGGTAAAAAGGGATCCTCTACCTCAAGTAAAAGGACTAGCTATGACTTTATTTTTGCTACTCCATAGTCAATGACAACTATGATTTCAAAGGAGAGGTGATGTCATGAAAATTAATTTCTAGCCTTCTAAAAGTATTTTCCATCTTAAATTGGCCACTGAAGTCCAAGGAAAATAAAAGATCAAGAGAAATTGATTAAAGTGCTTAAATATTAGTTTGATCAAAGGCTTGGGACTTAAGGAAATAAGTCTATATACAAGAGCAAGAATAATTTCTATTTAACTATCCCAGGTCAAACATATAGATCAAGAAAGGATAAATATATGCTAAGCAACCTCGATCAAAGGTACATGACAAAGGGGATTAATTAAAGCAATTATAAGAGTCAAAAAGTAGAAACTAATTGTGTAAATTTGAAGTAATCAAATTAACTCATTAGAATCCAAGTATGAAGCATAGAAAGCCTTAGGATAAAATTAGAACTTACGAGAGAAAGTCTTGATTTAGCAAAATTTGGGAGCAGCTTCGTGGTGCCTCTTAAGGACTCTGCTAAGGTTTTGCACAAGAAGTGAAGCTCCAAAGCCTAAGGGTAGGTTTAATTTTACCAGAGTCCATCCTCATAGCCTGGTTTAGCTTTAGAGAGCCTCCAAATGATTGTGCAAGTGTCTTGCACATGAGCTAGTTGAATTGAAGATAAGACTATGGTTTTAATTAATAGAAGGAAAAAACAAAAGACTAAGGTTAGATCAGCCCTTTCCTATTTAGAAAGTTGACTCTAATCCTTGTCTTCCAAGTTTGGCTAGTCTACATGTTCAAAGTAGCTCACACTTGTTTTATGGGAAGTAGGACAAGTGTGTGTGTGTGTGTGTGTGTGTGTGTGTGTGTGTGTGTGTGTGTGTGTGTGTGTGTGTGTGTGTGTGTGTGTGTGTGTGTGTGTGTGTGTGTTTTTACACTTGCCAATTACAAGTCAAAAGAGGAGATGGCAAGTTCTTTCAATAATTTCTCATTTACACACTCTCTCATGTGCCCATTGTGGCCTAGCAAGTCCTCTCTCTCTCTCTCTCCCCCTCACATGGGAGCTCAAGAGATGGTCTCAATGCTCGATCACTTGGCTATGGATGCAAATCCATGTTACCATATACATGTGGTAGGGATGTGTGTGAACACACTTAGGACCACCGGGGCATTTTTTTCCCTCACTAGGAGGTTTTTACCTCATGCATTGTCTATACGCCCATCATTCTAGGGATATCTATCTTTCCATTGCACACTAAGTAAAACACTCTCTGTTGTGTGCCTTGAGCTACCTTCGTCTTCTCCAAGCTGTGTATTCCAACAGTTCGTATCATAGTAGGTTGCACCCTCCCGGGCTTAGTCACCAGCAGCTCCAGCACATGCCTGCTCAGTTTCTTTGATTTCTGTGAACTTTGGCAAGCGTTCATAGATTTCTGATTCGGGCTTATTTTGGACTCCGTTTCCACTACAAGCAATACTGTACAAGCTATTTTGTCTTTTTGTGCAAAAATTCTATCAGTGCCATTTTTTGCATTACAGGTCCCTTATAGTCTTCTACAGTTTGTGCTATATAGCACGTGTTGTTCTCGCTTTCCTTCTCCTCTTTTTGGCCAATTTTCACATCAGGTGTAGCATTTACCATGGCTAACAAAAACACACATGTGTTCAAGATGTTTGCTGATGAGGACAGATTGGATGGGGATAATCACCCTATATTGGCTTATATGTTGCAACATGCTCTTGTGTCAAAGGGCATTTGTAACATTGTGCATGGCATTGATGTACATCCTAGTTTTGAATATACAGGCGATGTTGAGGATGTTGCAGGTCTTTTTGCAAGGATTGCTGATGTTAGAGATGTTTTGCCTACGGTAAAACAAGCTCGTTGGATGTAAAAGATATGCAAGCTCATGCATTGATTGTGTTGTTTGTGAAGCACATTATTACTCCTCACAGTCATTTAGCAAAATTTGCAAAACAGGCTTGAGATATTTTGGATGGTCTTTATGCAAGTCGCAATGAGGCAAAAATTGCATTGTTGCGTAAAGAGCTAGAGTCAAAGATTATGCATGAGGAAGATGACATGGACACTTTCCTTGCTGGTGTCAAGGATATCAATGAGAAAGGTATTTCTGCAGAAGAATTTATTTCAAAAAGTTCCCTTGTGCAGACTGTTCTTGATGCCTTACCAAATTCTTACCAAACTTTTGCTACTACTTGGAGACTTATGACCCAAGGAAATCCTGAAGTTGTCAAGTTTAATGCATTATACACATTGCTGTTGCAAGAGTTTCTTTCCAAAAAATAGAGGATCGGAGAGCGTGCAGTTGAATAGGCCTTTATTGCTACTCAAAAAAAAGGTGGTAACAGCAATGCAACCACTTCTTATGGTTCTTCTGTGAGTGGAAAAACACATATTCCTAATGTTTCTACTGGCATCAATTCGTCTGGAAATTTTAGTGATAAGGGAAAAAAGAAGATGTGTTGACACTATTGTAAAGCTAATGATCACTTGATCAACCAGTGTCCTAAGTTGAAGGCCAAAGAGGCTAAGAAGAAAGAGACTGGTTCCACTACTAATGCTGGTTTCACTACAAATACAGCTATTGTTGAGTCTTTTGTGAAAGAAGACTATGATGCTGATGTTGATGTAGAATGGGCTTTTAGTGCAAAGTGCCACTTATCCGATTCAGGGAGTTAGAAAGATTGTGCTTCCTACTGCAAATGGAAGTTCTTTCACACTTGTTGATACACTTTATGTACCTGGGATCAAGAAGAATCTTTTGTCAGTGTCTGCACTTACTAGACTTGGTATTGTAGTCAAATTTGTGGATGACAAATGTACAATACATGATCTCAATTTTGATGATGAAGTTGTTGCATCTGGCATTTTATGCCGTGCGCTGTATAAGCTCACTTTGTCTGACAAGTGTGGGCAGAATTTTGCAAATGCAGTTGTGGATTCTAAGGCTATTTCATATGCAAAACTTTGGCATGCATGTTTTGGACATCTGAATTTTTCTAGTTTGCTACATTTGCAGAAATCTGATATGGTTGCTTCTTTGCCGCCTCTTGGAGCACCTATCAAACATGTTTGTGAAGGTTGTACTCTGGGTAAGATGCAACATTCTAAGTTTCCAAAGGATGGTTCAGTTAGGGCCACATGCAGGTTGCAGCTTGTAAAAATGATGTTTGTGGGCCCATGCAAACTCCGTCCTTGGGTAATTACTCTTACTTTGTGACTTTCATTGATGGTTTCTCCAGGCATGCATGGGTATTTCCCCTTAAAGCAAAGTCCAAATTATTTATGTGCTTCAAACAATTTTTGGCTATGGCTAAAAATGTCTTGAAATGTACTATGGACACTCTCTGTTCTGGTCGAGGGGGGGAGTATATGTCTCATGAATTTAATGCATTTTTGGCTAGTCATGGGATAAAACACCAACGTACAGTGCCTTGTACACCTCAACAAAATGGTGGGCTAAGAGAAAAAATAGGTCATGTACAGAAATGGCACTATGTATGGTCAAAAGTCAAGCTTTGCCAAATTTGTTTTGGCTTGAGGCCATCATGTGTGCCCCTTATGTATTTAACAAGTGTCTTACAAAAGCTTTGCAGTCTATTACTCCATATGAAGCATGGCATGATAGAAATACTTCAATTGAGCACATGCATGTTTTTGGTTGTTTGGCATATGCTTTGGTACCATAAACACAGCGCAAAAAATTGGATGATAAGGCTATCAAGTGTATTTTTGTTGGTTATAGTGTTGAAAGCAAAGGTTACAAGTTGTATCATCCACAAATAAAGGGTATCTTGGTCTCATAGGATGTTATGTTTGTGGAATATTTTGTTCAACCCTTGCTGTCATGTACTAGAGACAATAATGTCAGCTCACACGACATTTATGACACTTTGTTGCCTCTTTTTAGTGGTGAAAGTTCAAATGTAAATTGCAATGAGGCAAATATACAACCTATGGGGGTTTTCAAAAATGTTACAGATCGGCCTATTACTGATGTAGATGAACATGATCTACTTGATGAGGAAAGGGCTGAAAATGAGCAGGCTAGAGGTATGCCTACAAGGCTGATGCATACTTTATGTGATAGTAAATTGGATGCACCTTTGTCTAGTCGTACTCGTTTAGGTTCTTGCCATGCATCATATGTACCAGATTTTTATGCTTTGGTTATGTCTATCTTACATGATGTTGAGGAACCTCTATCTTTTGATGAAGCACAGAATTCAAAAAATTGTGGATGGCTTCCATGCAATCAGAATATGATGCACTTTTAGAAAACGACATATGGACTTTATGTGATTTGCCTCTGGAAAAAAGGCCATTGATACGACATGGGTCTACAAGTTGAAATGCAAGCCGGATGGTGAGATTGATCACTATAAGGCTCGACTTGTTGCAAAGGGTTATGCACAGCAAAAGGCATAGATTATGAAGAAACTTTTGCTCCCACTTGTCGTATGAATAATGTGCGTTTTCTATGTGCATTGGTAGCTCATTTTGGTTGGGATGTCAATCAATCAGACATTGCTACTGCTTTCTTGAATGGTGGCATATTTGAGGAAGTTTATGTAACGCAACCTCACTGTTTTGTCAAGAAAGGATAAGAAGATAAAGTCTGCAATTGTAAGAAACCTTTGTATGGGTTGAAGCAATCTCCTCGTGCTTGGAACCCAATTTTTCATGCTCACACAAAGCACATTGAGGTGCATTACCATTATGTCAGGGAGAGGCTCTCAATAGGAGAGATCAGCTTGCCTTATGTGCCAACACAGGACAACCTTGCAGATCTTTTCACAAAGGCATTGTCTCATGAGAAGTGAGAAGCTTTCTGCAAAGCTTTAGGCTTGCTCCCCTTTGTGGACTGTGTCCTTGAGGGCATGGCACTTCCCTTGACTCTATGTGCCAGCTTTCGTTCATCACATCACTCCGGGGGGGAATTGTTATCATATACATGTGGTAGTGATGTGTGTGAACACACGTAGGACCGCCGGGGCATTTTTTCCCTCGCTAGGAGGTTTTTCCCCCGGTGCATTGTATATACGTCCATCGATCTTTCTTCAATCTATCTTTCCATTGCACACTAAGTAAAACACTCTCTGTTGTGTGCCTTGAGCTTCCTTTGTCTTCTCCAAGCTATGTGTGTTTTCCTGCAACCTAATGACATTGCAGATATGAGAGTAGGAGCGTGTTAGCATCGAGGAGCTCTCCGCGTTGACGCAAGCAATGCAAGCCGAGGACCACATCGCAAGCTCGCCTGCTACGAGCTATATTTGGTCATAAGTACCTCAAACGACATCCGTTCTGAATGATCGAGTAGTCGTTAGAATCAGGGCGAGAAGCTCTTCGTGTTGATGTCTTTGTAGATCAATTCTAGACACTTTGGAAATTGCTGTTTTGAGTCTATCACGACAGCGATTAGAGGTCTTACAGTTATGGTTTTCAGGGTTTAGGTGTTTGGCCACATAGGATATGTCCTTGTGAGTCTTACCCTCCGATTTCGAGTCATTCCGATATGATTTGAGACTGTTTCGAGCTTGTAGTGTTTCGTAGGATGCGTTGTCTGTTTCTTTGCTTTATGGTAGTGTTGTGGTAGGATTAGTGACTGTAGAGTGTTGTTCGTGTCTAGCTCAGGGTTGACAACCCAGAGATTGCCTCCATGCCCTAGTCGAGTCAGCTACGTCCTCGGATTGACAGTTTGTTGGTCTATGTTCTCGCTGTGCTCCATCGCCCGTCGCGGCGTACCCGCTAACATTGGCGCCACTGCCGGGGACGAAGCGCCTAAACTAGCATAGACCACATCACTCGTGTTTGATAGTATAGTGTTTCTCTAGAGTTTTCTAGAGTGTTGTCGCCATTTGCCTTCTTAGTGGGAAGTCAGAGAGCGGATCTCTTGACTTAGGGATAGCCAGGGAGCCTGCGTCTCGACGAGGTGGTCCACCATGAGGTTGAGGTATGGTTATATTATTTTGCTGTGTGTTTAGATTAAGTTTTATGGTTTGTGTGTTTGGTTGTGACTTATGGTTGTGAAGAACTTTTATAAAAAAAACGCAAAGAAAAACGCAAAAGGTAAGGAGGAGGCTATTTGCTTGCCAAAAAGCAAAAACAACCATTCAACCATCCAAAGTAGGACTTTAGGTAGTGTAGGACATCTGATGTTGATCTAGAGAAATTTTGACATGAAAATTTGCTTGAAAACTCAAAAGGTGGAATTGTGCTGATCGTGGTAAAAGTGCTCTAAAATGGTCGTTTGAAAGCCGATTTGAGTGCTTGTTTTTGCATTGGAGACCTTAAGGTAAGGGGGAAAACACAGATTTGGTCCAATCCCAAAAAAAAAAAACAAAAACAAAAAACAAAAACAAAAAACAAAAAACAAAAAAAAACCTTAAAAACCCAAAAAACAAAAATCTGAAACCAAATCTGCAATTTTTATATAAAAAAAAAGTTTGACCTCAAGACCTTGTTTTGCATATGCTCTAGAGCTTGTATGTGAAATTTCAAAGCATTTGCATCAGTGCTTTGCATCTAAGTGGGAATTTGCTTTTTCCGAGTGTATGGAAGTGAACTGTGAAATACTTGAATCCAAAGGAAAAGAAGTCCAAATTGAATGAAACTTTGGGGATAAGCTTCTAAGGGCATTGGGAACCAAACTGTCCAAAAATAGAGAAAAAAATACTTTCCATTGGCTCTCTGCCTAGTCTAGCGCGATAGACTGGTGAATTGGAGATAGACTCACAAACAGGTAAAACCCCTCATACCAGAGGTAAAACACATCAATACAAGGCTGCTCCCAAAAATTGAGTGTACTTGGACACCTGCTTGACCACCAAACCTCAAGTCTAGTGTTTAGAGTCTAAGTTCAAAGACACAGTGGTAAAAAGACCTTGACCAATAATCCAAACATTGCACAACTTTGTGTATTTACTATATAGAGGATAAGGAAACTAGTTGTGAAGAGAACTTTGTAAAAAGACCAAAACTGGGAAACTTTATGGGCCTATTGCGATAGGTTGGGGGTATTTAGCTGTGGACCTTATTTTGCAAATCCCTCCTAGGGATAGCTTAAGCAGATCCTACATAGCATACACACTAAATTTCAAGGTGTTTGGATCACTAGAAGTGAATCTAAAGCCCAAATAGAGATTCAGGTTCTGACAAAAACACTAAAAATGGCCCAAAACACAAACCAAGTGTCCAAATTGCATGAAATTTGAGGGATAGACACAAGAGAGTAAGGGGAATCTAAAAGTGAAGTCACAATTTTGAGTTGACTTTTCTTGCACAATCTGTTGTGCCTATCGCGATAGACTCATGACATTTTGAGTGGGACAGTTTTTGAAAATTGTGACTAGATAGCTTGAATCCACTCCTCACCTATACCTTAACCATTATTTCAAATTTGAAATTGGACATCAAGAAGACCACCAAACCTCAAGTCTGGTGTTTTGAGTCAGACTTCAAAGACAAATTGGGTAAAGGGACTTGACCAAATTTCCAAACCTTGTGAAACTTGGTATACGTGATCTACAGAGGGTAAGGAACACATCTATGAAGAGAAAATTTGAAAAAAGTGTCATTTTAGCATACTTGGTGAGTCTATCGCGATAAACTAAGAACCCAGTGATAAAAACTGAATTTTTCAAAAACCTCTGTGGAATAGCTTGGAAAGGTGCTATCAAGGACACATAAAATTTTGAAGTCATTTGGACATTAGAAAGTGGGTCTAAGACCATTTGAGAGGATTCAGCTTGTAGAAAAGACCAGATCTGGTCTAACTGACAAAGTAAAAGTCCAAACCACTTGAAAATTGGTAGGAGGACTAAGGATAGGTGTTGGAACACAGTGGTATAGTCAAAGTTCAAGTTTGACCTATAAAAGGGGTACTTGCTGAGTCTATCGCGATAGACTCAAAGCAGGGCCAAAGAAATTGAAAATTTCAAAACCCTCTGGAGCATAGCTTGTTTAGCCTCTCAGGAGGTTACACACAAAATTTGGTGGATTTTGGACATTGGGAAGTCATCCTATGTCTATTTTCTAGTGATCAGATAGACTCAGAATTCTAGAGTTGGAGTTAGAGACCTAAGAAAAAGTCCAAAACAAGTGAAAATTGGTGAGCAAGGTGTACAGAGCATAGGGAACACAATGGTGAAGAGAAATCTGGAAAATTTTCAAAACTGAAGAATCTGCTGAGTCTATAGCAATAGACTAGGGTTTTTTCACAAAAATTGAAAATTTTGAAAACTGACCTTAGGGCCTTGTTCTACATGTTGTTGTGAGCCTCTGGTTAAATTTTGAGTAAATTTGGAGTATTGTAAGTGCATCTAAGAGGATTACTTCATAAGATCAAAAAAGAAACTGTTGTTTGATGCAAGTTACAAAGGAAAAGTATTCCAAATTGGTTGAAACTTGGTGAGTAGTATCTCAAGAGAAGGGGGAACTCAAATCTGTAAAAAGAGTTGAAAAACTGTATCCCAGTAACACTCTGGTGAGTCTATCGCGATAGACTTAGGAATTCATTGTAGAAAATTCAAAATTCAAATCTAACTTCATATTTGGGTTCAGAAGGCCCATTATACCCTGTACACAAAGTTTGAGTGCATTTGGACATCTGCAAGGGGTACTTGGTGAGTCTATCGCAATAGACAACTGAGGAAAAAAATTTGAGAAAATTTTTGAAACCAAGTATACCACTAGGTTTATCATTGCCTAATGAGTGCACACACCAATTTTGGGCTCAAACTGACCACTTGCAAAAACATCAGATAGAGCAACTTTCCAAATTACATCTCACTGTTTTGGTCATAACTTTCACATACGGACTCCAATTCCAAAAGTTTTTTTATCAAAACGTAGCTTGAGAGCAGCACTACAGATCTTAGAGTTTTGAAAAAAACGTTGTTTAAGGCCTCAAAATGCATCCGAAAGTCAGAGGTGTCTAAAACCGACAATTTGAGAGAATTGTGAGAAAACGCTCACGGTTTTGGACATAGTTTTGGATTTTCCCTGACCAAAACACTTGAACACACTGAGAGAGGTATTACTACAGCAAGCTAGATCTATTAAGCCTAGAAGTCATGTCTACATCAGACTCAGACTCAGACTCAGCTTATACAAGCACATGGATTGTAGGGATAGATGAGCACCCACCAAGAATAGATCTTCCAAACCTACAGTACATAAAGACCAATTTTGTGGAGAGAGTTTGGACGTATAACCATGAAACTGAAGGACTATATAGGTATATTAATGGAAATCAATTCAACCTTTACAGTTGCTTAGAGCCTTACCCAGATGAGCTGACAGAATACAAGCTCTTATATGTCTATACATACGAGGTCGACCGACAATGGACATCCTTATTTGTTGACAAGTATGGACGAGAATATAGAGCTGTAGAAAGCACAAATCCACGAACCAAATTAAAGATGAGTGGATATTTGGTCAATGAAGGACCTCCGATACATACACAAAACACAGGAACCTCTAAGAGAATTCCAAAGAGGGGACCACCACCTGGATTTCCCCCTAGAGCGATAACGAGAGATGAAACGATACCAGAGAGGAGTATGGTTCCATACTTTGCACCCCAAAGTATAAGACCATCTCAACTAAGAAAATGGGTAAATAGAAAGTACAATGGCATAGGAGACCCATACGCCCATGTCTCGGCTTTCAAGCAAGTCCTACGAGTAGAACGAGTAGAGGACTTCCACACGCAGTATGAGGGTTTTGGACTTACATTGGAGGACAATGCACAAGCATGGTTTGAACTATTGAACCGGAGAGAGTTCACAACCATTGAGAAAATGTTGGATGAATTTTTTCAAGAATTCACCAAGAGGGGCATAAAACATAACACCCTTCCTAAGATTCAGGAATTTAAACAAGGCGAAACAGAAACATTGCGACATGCAATACTGCGTTTCAAGCAATATGTTGCTAGATGTCCTACCCAAGAGTTACCCACGCCAGAACGTCAGATCCTATGCTTCATCAGAGGACTTATGAATGAGAATCTCCAAAAGGACCTACACGTGAAAAGATACCAAACCTTAGAAGAGGTGACCAAAGCGGCAGTTGACCTAGTTGACAATTGCGAATTCTATGAAGAGGGTCAAAAGAAGATGAATGATGCGAGTGAGGAAAAGAAAAACGTTGATCTTGAGGATCAAAGAGGGAATCTAGGACAAAACCAAGTAAATGTTGACGAGCAAATCATAGAGAATGTGATGCAATGCATCAACCACTCTGACAGAGTACCAGCCTATAGAATTCCTCAACGACGAAGGTGCATGACATGTGGAGGGGACCATCCGACGCAAAATTGTCCTGACTATAGACCTAAGACTCCACCAGGGTTTGAGCATGTTATGTCTCAACCGCCTAGATATCATCCTTTAGCGGAACAAGTGTTCTTAAGTGAAAGACCCATAGCTGCTAATAATGCATATATGAGTCATGAGCTTCAAACAGAAATTAGATATGTGGTAGATCAGAGGCCACTTCAAGGTCAATATCAAGTATTGCCACAACAACCAATACAAATATGTGACAGATGTGGTAGTAGTGATCACTTGATTAAGGATTGTCCACACCATGATATCATGATAAATGTATATTGTAATGAGTGTGCAATCACACATATGATTTTGGATTGTCCTAAGAATCCAAGAAAGAAAGGTAAAATGCAACCACATGTGACCTTTCCTTCTACCAGCAAATCAGAGAAAGAACGAGCCGCAACAAAAGGAGAGACGACGACAACAACAAAGCAAGAAACAATTGCAAAAGAACATGTGCTTAAACAACAAGAAGATGAAAGTAAGCAAGTTGCTCCAGTAAACGTTGTCACAAGAGCGCAAGCAAAAGTGCAAGAGCAGAAGCCTACAAATGGAGAGACTAGTAAGAGTTCCAAAAGCCGTAGAAACTCTAGACGAGCAAGAAGTACTAGAATGAAAGCGAGACTAGAAAGGGAGAAAGGAGAATAAAAGGCTGTTACAGTTGAGTTGGTAACCACTCAAGAGCAACAGACACAGCAAAGGGAAGTTGAAACCCTTAAACCAGCTGAAGCACCCAAGAGTGCTAGTTCAGGAGGATCTCTCCTAGTGGACAAAGTGAATTAGCCTTTAGACGCGATTTTACAGGCTTATGAGGCTAGATTGGCAAATAGACAGACCTTAGAACAAAGATGGATGACTTATCTTTATCCTGAACTAGAGAAGCAGAGGCTATCAATGTGTAAGCAGCTCAGTGAAACTGCTCAAGCATTGCTAGAACCACCTCCACCAGAAGTGAAGGATAGGATAGTCACCCCAGTGCACAAAGACGAGAGCATTAAAGTAGACGAATTGCCTAGAGAAGAAGTGGATCATAGGGAAGAATCACTGCCAAGGTCACAAGACTCGAGGGTAGTCCAAAATACAACAGATGAATCAATGAGGGATTTCCCACCCTATGTTCCTATAGTTGAAGAGCAGTGGCCAGAGGAGTTATGGAAGGCTGTTCGAGATGCCCAAAAAAGAGAAGAGGATGCTGGACCAGCACCATTTCCTGAAATCACATTAGATAGACTACAAATGAGTGTTGATGCGAGGTCATATCATGGTGACATAAGATCGATAGCCTCCGAAGATAGTAGACCTGCATCATTAAGAACTTTGCCACAGTACATGGGAGATTTTGAGGCAAAGTCTGAGATTGTGAGAGTTCCATCACAGAGGCTAGGAGGGACAAAAGAATTGGACACAAAAAATTTGACTGACTTGCTATCCACGCCAGTGAAGTGCACAATTACGTTGGCAGAACTTTTAAAAATCAGGCCAAGTATGTGGACGGATATAGGAAAATGCTTGGAAAAAATTGGGATCAAAATCCCGTTAAGGTTCCTGGAAAAAGAGCTAGATGAGATCGAGAAGCCTAGATCAAATGTAAGATCGGTACCTCTGAACAAAGTAGGAGAGTACTGTGAAGGAGAAGATGGTAAGGCCACTTTACCTGTCGAATACAATGGGATTGAAATGAAAGCTATACTTGACAGCAGAGCAGGAATTGCCATAGCAACAAAACGAATATGGGAGAAATGGGGTAGGCCCGCCTTTAGAACAACCAGAATAAAATTAAAGTTAGCAGATGGGCATGTGGAAAGACCCATGGGATTGCTAGAAGCTATAGTGGTGTCTTCTTGTGGTATAGAGTATGCGCATACTTTTGCCATAGTTGACTTTGGCAAGAAAAATAACTATGAAATCATCCTTGGAAGACCATTCATGAGGCAACTCAAGATGGTACAAGATTGGGGTTATGATTATCTATACTTGAGACATGTTGAGACCACAACACGTGTAAATATGAGAAATCATAGTTACCAAGATGTAACTAGAACACCCGTGGAAGATTTTGATTCTGCAACACAAAGTGGATCAATAGACCATCCGTGGATGGGCAAAAAGAAACAAATCTGGATGTGCGGAGCATCAGAGTGTAGTGACTTTGGGAGAAATGAGAATTCCTTAGAGAGGGTCTTAGAAGATGATGCTTACATAAGAGAACCTTATTCGAAAGAGGCATTAGAACCGCTAGAGTGGACTCAAATATTGGCTACTTTGGATGTCTGTGTTAATGAGACCACACCAACAAAATTTTGCGATGAGAATAGGTATGACATAGTCCCCTACTACATGCTAAGGGTTCTGGGTGAGACACATGAAGAATCTGAGTATGAGTTTGAAACAGGGTTATCAGCTATGGGGATAGCACAAAACCAGACACCTAGCCCGAATACTAGTCATATAGAAATAGGTGCTCTTTGCGATCAGTGTTCGATAACACACTTGATTACAAACTGTCCAACTCAAATGCATAGTACAAAGGAGGAGCCGCAAGTCAATGAAGCAAAGTTGCAGGAAGAAGGGCTAAGATCCAAAGAAGATGCTTCAGGTCCAGCGCCTACAAACGTGCAATATGAAGACTTGGAATCAATCAAAGAAGAGGTGCAGCAAGTGATAGGAAGTTCAGACACTATTGGTGACATTTCAACAGCTGAAGTCGAGGAAGAAGAGCCTATGACTCTACAGGAATCAAATGCTGATTTTGTCTCTCCAAAAGACATATCAGAGGAAATGGTGGTTAAGCAGGAGGTAGAACACACAAATGAACTCACAAGTGTGAACAATGAAGAAGAAGACGACAAGGAGTCCAGGCCAAAGATTGCTCAAGTCACTCAAGAGAACACAGGCAATCTAGTACCAAACAAGATCAACTTTTTGCTAAGTGCACAAGACGGAGTCAAGATGAATTTTATGGCAGAAATTGATACAAATTCCATGACTAATGTCATGTCATATGGCATGTGGTTACTTCTAGGTAAGCCAAATCCTTATGATATTCAGATAAAGGTAAATCTCTCACTTGAAGTGGATGTTATAAGTATGGGGATTGCAGAAGCTACTGTCCAACTACACTCACAAAATGTCAAAGAAAAATTCTTGGTGGTAGATTCTCGACAAATGGGAACACACTTGATTTTGTCCAAGCCATGGGCACAAGTCTTTGAAAACAAGCCTGAATCTTCAACAATGGTCATCACGACAAGCTATCAAGAGGCAACAAAGGTCAAGCCTACAACAGGTCAAAGATTCTTGGCTATTAAAAAAGGCAAAGCTAAAATAAGCCCACAGTCTCTAGCCCAGGCAATGCAAGTGCAAGACAAAGCCTCTACATCAAAATCCAAACCATCAACAAAACAATGGAAACCCAAGCAAAAAGTCTATCAACCAAAGTTTCCATCACCCGAAAGTCTCCAAAGGAAGTCAAAACAGGTCAACCAAGTGCTAGTATCCAAGGCACAGATTAAAGTTAATGATCCAATCTGGATACAATCACAGGAACAACCTCAACAAGCAAAGGTAACAGGATGGATCACATCAAGCACGTCAATTATTGCACAAGGCTACAAGAAAGGAAATTCAGATGTTTGGGTCAACAAGCCCAAGATGACAGCCTGGCGATATCCATCCCATGACAACCACTCAGTCAGGAATCAACAAAGCCGTCAACGTCAATCACATAACTCAACCAAGAGAAAGGACAGGTACAAAAAGCAAAAGAGAAGTTCTTCCACTGGACAACAAGTCTGGGTAATGAAATCAGAATTCTACCAGACTACCCAACAAAGTCAAGTGAATATCACCTCCAAGAAAGTCCAAAGATTCATTCCAGTCGAGTTACTCGAAGCACAAGGATTCTATGAGGGTAACTTTCAAATCTGGTTACCTAAGGTAGTAGCTTGTCAAGGAATCACCCAGGAAAAGCAAGAAACATCAAGAAATCAAGAGCAGCCACCCGCTACACCCAAGAGTACTACAACCTATAGATGGATCCCTCCTCAATTACTACAAGAGCAAGGCTTTTACAAAAGTAACAGCCATATTTGGAAATTAAAGACAAGGTACCATCAAGTCAAAGAAGAAACAAGGCAAGTGGCAAAGGACATCACACCAGGCCCAAGAACAATGTGGGTTCCAAAATCTGCGATTGAGGCTCAACAACAAGAAAGATACACAACTCCTTTACAGCCTCTTAACAACAAAAAGAAAGCAACGGTAAATGCGGAGGTCACAGTTTTGAAGAACACTATCTGGAAGAAGAAGACTTCATCAACCATTGCTTCAACATCAATACCTGTCTCATCAAGCGACCACAATTTGCTACCAAGGAATGAAGAGCAGATATATGTCAATGTATTGGACAACATGGCATCTCAAACAGAAACTAACAAGAAAGGCCTAAACATCAAAAGCATATGGAATTGGATTTCAGGCCGCGATCAGGTAAGTCCAAGTCACCATTAAACTTACATGGCATAAGAGTCTAGAGTCGAGCAGCTAAGCCACTAAATGAGCGAAGTGTCAGACCCAAGCTTCAAGTTAATATTTTTCTGTGGTCTATGAGTCTAGCTAATAGGTATAAGCTCAAGCTGGAGAGTTGAGCATACATAAATTCATGTCACTCATGTTGGAAGAGGTGAGCATAAGAGTCAAAGTCCATATAATAGCTAAGGTGGAGAAGGCGGAGTAGTTCAAAAAAAAAACACTCACGCACTTGACACAGTGAGGAAGAGTGGAGAAACCTCGACAACGAAAACCCTTCTTGTGAGTAGTGAAAGCTTTTGAAGCACTCATGCTATATGTTATGCTCGCTACACTAACTCCATGAAGAACCCATCAATACTCTTCTCTCGCACCGCATCTTGTTTAACATGCATAACTCTGTGCACGCATATAGATGTCCCATCATTGGACATATGCATTAGGCACTATCTTTTTTATTCCACCCATGCACTTACACAAACAAATGACGATGACCAAGCGGAAACAGGTTTTATGAGTCTTTGCTCAACAACAATGACTCTAACTTCAAGCTACTAACACCTATCCATGTATATCAAGCCCATACTAGTAGCCATGTGGCCATATGTACTTTAACTCAGCATAACTCTATAACATCAGACCTAAGTACATATAGCCTCGCATTTAATTATGACTAAAGACATTTTTTCCCACTTGGTTTTTCCCTTTAGTCTTATCCAGGTATCCAAGACCTTCATTTTGTATATACGCTACATTTTACTTTTACTCTTTTATTTTTTATAACAACAAAAACAAGAAGAACCACGCTATCCCCACACTACTAATTGCAAATCTACTGACAAGTCAAAAGGGAGAGGCCAAAAAACAACTTGACAAAGCTTCAAGTCAACTTACAGGTACGACTTCCAGATAACAACCACAGGAAAAGCAAACTAGAGCTACAATGACAATGACCTGTTGCACCAACAAGTCGATACAACCTCATGCAATTCAAGATACAACAACCAATCGGAGGGGGAGAGTTCCAGGCTTCAGATACACTACAGGTACAACTTCAAGGCAGCTTTAACATCACACAAAGCAACCAACTACAGAAGAGGCTGCCACAACAACTTCAACCAACACAAAAGAAATCAAGAACTCGTCAAGGCCAGCAAAGACATAGGGTCTTGTCGGGGACGACAAGAATTCGGAGGGGGAGAGTGTTGAAAGGACGCCCTTTCAGCAACGTTTCCATAAATATTCCATTAAAGATTCCTCAAAGATTCTATAAAGATTCCACATGAAGATGGTGATGAAGTAATGAAGATGAAGATGGATGCTGCAACATGAAGATACAAGTTCATGGACGTCATCGAATATCCCGTTATTATTATTTTGAGCCATTACGGCCACTTTTGTAATGTTTACGAGAACCTCATATTTTAAATCGGCACTTGTATTTTGGCCGCAGATGCTTGTATCATGAGTAAAGCCAACTCAGTTTCTTGTAATTAAGCTCTGTAGAAGCCTAGGGACAATTCAGGTCATTTGGCCGGACATTAGGTTTGAAGGCTTTGTATATAAGCTGAAACCTAAGGCTTTGTAAAGAACACATTACGTTATCTCAATTAATATACAGTCATGGGTTCTGTAGCACACAGTAGTGAGCTTCACGCACACACACCGTCGCGCACACTAATCACATTGCAGATATGAGAGTAGGAGCGTGTTAGCATCGAGGATCTCTCCGCGTCGATGCAAGCAATGCAAGCCGAGGACCACATCGCGAGCCTGCCTGCTACGAGCTATATTTGGTCGTAAGTACCTCAAACGACATCCGTTCTGAATGATCAAGTAGTCGTTAGAATCAGGGCGAGAAGCTCTTCGTGTTGATGTCTTTGTAGATCAGTTCCGGACACTTTGGAAATTGTTGTTTTGAGTCTATCGCGACAGCGATTAGAGGTCTTACAGTTATGGTTTTCAGGGTTTAGGTGTTTGGCCGCATAGGATATGTCCTTGTGAGTCTTACCCTCCGATTTCGAGTCATTTCGATATGATTTGAGACTGTTTCGAGCTTGTAGTGTTTCGTAGGATGCGTTGTCTATTTCTTTGCTTTATGGTAGTGTTGTGGTAGGATTAGTGACTGTAGAGTGTTGTTCGTGTCTAGCTCAGGGCTGACAACCCAGAGATTACCTCCATGCCCTAGTCGGGTCAGCTACGTCCTCGGATTGACAGTTTGTTGGTCTACGTTCTCGCTGTGCTCCATTGTCTGTCGCGGCGTACCCGCTAACACTATGCAAAGAGCTTGCTCATGAAGTAAGCATATAAGAAAATACTACTTTGCTTAAGAAATACTTCTCTTCACCCCTATCCCCGCAATTCTTTCACCCTGTTGGGGTGTTTAGGACTTGGCAAGAAGGGTTACACCATGGAATCATGAAGCTCACCATCTTCATTGGTTCAACTAAGGTCCACAAGAGCACAAACTAGTATTGTAATTAGAGCTCTCATTGAGATAATCATAATACAAAGTCCTTTTGGAGGCGGGACCGGCTCCAAGGAAATCCGGTCCTCAATAAGTTGTCAATCTTAATGTGTTGTTCTCTTCAAGTTATGTGCATGATTTGATGTTCTAATGTGTAGGTGATGAAATAAAATTATCCTTGCACTACCTACAATTATCCTCTAAAGAACAAACTAGTATTTTAATTAGAGCTCTCATTGAGATAATTATAATACAAAGTCCTTTTGGAGGGGGGACCGTGGGGGGGGACCGTCTCCAAGGAAATCCGGTCCTCAACAAGTTGTCAATCTTAATGTGTTGTTCTCTTCAAGTTATGTGCATGATTTGATGTTCTAATGTGTAGGTGATAAAATAAAATTATCCTTGCACTACCTACGATTATCCTCTAAAGAACAAACCAGTATTGTAATTAGAGCTCTCATTGAGATAATTATAATACAAAGCCCTTTTGGAGGGGGGACCGGCTCCAAGGAAATCCGGTCCTCAACAAGTTGTCAATCTTAATGTGCTGTTCTCTTCAAGTTATGTGCATGATTTGATGTTCTATGTGTAGATGATGAAATAAAATTATCCTTGCACTACCTACAATTATCCTCTAAGGAATCCTCTGAAGGAAAATTCTACTTTCATAAATTAATTTTTCTCTAAGATTGTATGAAAAATTCTAGATACTACATGAGCACAAAGTGTGTTCCACATAATCTGCACTAAAATTCTATGAGTAAAACTCCTAGAATCTGACACATAGAACAACCAACCACTCATAGCCACAAACGGCATACATATCCTCCACTTTTTGTGCCTGAGACGAGTACAATCTGGCACACAAATTCTTGTGATGCCCAAGATCTACTTGTGTTCGTAAATGTCTGGAGTCAAGACCGCTTGTTTTGAGAAGACCACTCTAGAAGACTACGTTGCGGAGCTGAGCTACTATAGATGCATGCTAGGGAAGAGCTGATGCCACTTTTTCTTGATTTGAGGTCATGGGAAGTTGGGATGTGACAAGATGCCATTGATGGTGAGGATATGTGAGAGGGGAGCAGAAAAGCTATCTCTTGCTCTTGCCAAATGGGAAGCTGACAAGGTGTGCCAAATGTCGTCAATTCCCAATGAGAAGGTCAATGTCAACTCTTGCCGTCAGAGGGGAGTGTAGCCATCCCTGAGCTACATGAGGCTTGAGCCATAGCTCATCAAGACACCCTCGCATGCGTGGAGCGGATGTTGACGCTCCCACTTGCTACTCTGATACCAGTTGTTAGTGCGTGATGTGCGCGGATGTAGAGCACAAACGGGAAGAGGAGAGATGACATTGGGAGTGGGTGGAACAACCTCTCTAAAGAAGGGGGAAGATAATTCTCCTTATTCTTTGTACATGTATAATGAATAAGGAGAAAGAGTGGATGGTCAGATACATTCTCTAGCCCAGGGTACGACACATCACCTTTACCCCAACATGTTGGGTGGCACATTGGGTGGTGGAGGAGGCATCCCAAACTTGCAACAAAATCTGCTAAAGAATGGACGAGGTAATCACTATTGCCATGGTGATGCTATTGATTGTTGCTTCAGCTCACCTAGTCAAATTTTCTACCCCCATGATGATGTAGATTTTTCTTCATTGTGTGTAGGTATTGAATCTATACCCCATTTCTCAACATGCTCATATGCAAGTATTGGAGTCTATGTGTCATAAGGAAACTTCCTATCACCCACTAGCTAACACGTGATCAAATTCAACACTAAGGTTGCATATTCCAATGCAAACTGGTCCATAAGAATCCCATTTGAAGTTTTTTTGTGTGGCAAGTGATATCTTGAGAAAAGTGCATGTGGAGATAAGTGGGACACATAAGTGTACACATGGAAAGTGTGATGTACACTTCTAGATAAAGAGAGCTTATCTCAATGATATATTCACATATGCAATAGAGATAAAACTTGGGTGTGCATCAAGTGCCTCTCTCTCTCTCTCTCTCTCTCTCTCTCTCTCTCTCTCTCTCTCTCTCTCTCTCTCTCTTTCTCCAAAGCATGGATTTCTTGGTGTGGCCTAATCATTCCTACTCTATGCTTAATCATGATGTGTATCACTATGCTAATCCCACTTTTGATTTCTTCAATTTATGCAAAAAAAGAAGGGGATGGCAAGAGGAAACAATTTTTGCAAGCGTAGCCTTCCCCAAAGAACATTGTTTTTCTTATAGTTCCCTTATTTGAACTTGGATTTACATTATCTAAGAGTTTTTCATCACTTTTTAGCTTAGTCCAAATGCGTTGGATAAATTAGGTTTTGAAATGCTATAGTTTTTGTTTTGCATCAATCCAAAGTAACAACAACTCTATGATAGAAGATTTATTTTTTGGCCATATAACCCTCCTTAAAATCTGTATTTCAATAAGTGAGTAGTCAATCTTTAGTTCTTTGGGCAGTTTTAATAGAATATTAGGATCAGTTTTCATGTAAATTATCAAACAATGTAGAGTAGGCAACCCTTTTTTGTCCAAAAAGTGCAATAATTGGCTACATTTGCATTTTGATGTATCCTTGCACATGCAATTGATGATGCATGCCGTTGTGTGGTGGTCCTTGTGAGACATTATCAGTTTCAAATGTCTCCAAGGATTGTTGGGGAGGTTCTTTTGTTGATGCTCTTATGCATCTATAGATATGTGAAGCTAGATTCAGGATGGCACCTATTTAGTGATGTCACAAGTGGGTACACATCTTTCAAGGGCTTATCAAAGGATTATATTGTGAATAAAGCAGAGCGCCTAAAAGCAGGAGGTCTCTTGTGTCATTTGGAGATTTCTAATGGTAAATGGGAAAGTATCTCTATGGATGTCATTGTGGGTCTAGCAATCATTGTACGAGGTCAAGACTCAGTATGGGTGGTCATAGATTGGTTGACTAAATTTTGCAAGTTTATTCCAACCAAGTCCACAATTAAAACTCCATAGTTAGCCATTTTTTGACAATTTATATAGGATGTATGGGTTGCCCAACAATATTATGAGTGATTCGTGATCCCATGTTTAACAGTCATTTTTGGAGGCTATTTTAAACGATTGGGTACACAACTCAACATCAATATTTCCGATCATCCTGAAACGGATGGTCAAAATGAAGATGTCAATCAAGTGCTAGAGGATATGGTGCGAGCATAAGCTAGCAAAAATCAAGGATTGGGAAGATTATCTCCCTATTCTTGAGTTTTCTTACGATCGTGCTAAGCATATGACTACTATTTTTAGTCCTTTTATGCTTATGCATGGTTTTTAACCTAGGTTACCAACAGTTAAGGAGGGTTGAGAAACTTTGACAGGTCAATAATTTCTCCAAGAACACATGGAAATACGGAGACTAGATCCTCTAAATGTTTTGACAAGCACATGATCGGTATAAAAGGTATGCTAGGTGAGAAAAAGTTACCTTCATGGAAGGGGAAGAGGTATTTTTGCATGTGTGAGAGCATTCAAAAGTCTAAATATTGGGCCAACATCTAAATTATCTCCAAGATATTGTTGGCCTTTTAAGATACTCAAGCGAGTTGGAGATATGGCTTACAAACTCTCATTACATGCGCGCTCTTGCATTCATCCAATATTTCATGTAAGTAGTTTATGTACATGCTTATATAGGGATGACAATGTCATTAAGCAACATGTTTTTGTTGATTTCATTGAGCCTCCAACCTAGCCACTTAAACCTAAGTGTATTCTTGACTATCATGATCTATGTATGAGTCATCATCTGCATCGATAAGCATTAGAAAGAAAGACCTGAGGAAGGTGCCACTTGGGAAAACATTAGTGTCCTTAAGAAGAAATTTCCCACTTTTTTTAATATAGAAAAAACGTTTCTCCAAGGGGGGAAGTAACATCAGGCCAAGGGATAGAGGCTAGGGACCTCCCGTCTGAAGAACGAAGATTGGGGGTGCTTATATAAAGGGTAGAGGCTGGACAGAGAGATAGGTTCTAGGCTCCCTTTGGTCTCACAATGCATCTTCTCTTCATTGAAGTGTATATCATTGCTACGAACAATCGTTTTAGCTTAAGGATCCCATAATCATATCTCGCCAAGATAGCGAAAGAAAAACACATTTCTTTGACTTGGAAGCCAACTTGTTTTTGAACTCCTTTGGAACATGGCACTATGCTTCATAGCCAAAGACTCTAAGATTCTTGTAATAAGGTGGCTTGCCAACCCAAATTTCTTCATGTACCTTCTCATCTAAAGCCTTATTGAGAGATCTATTAATAAGATGGATAGTTGTAGCTAACCTTTCTGCCCAAAATCCATTAGCATTAGACAACATGCTACATAGATTCTCTTGTATGGTACAATTCATCCTCTCGGAAACAACATTTTGTGAAATGTTATAATAATGGAGCAGTGAGCTCTCTTTTGATGCCTTTGGAATCACAATTTTTTTGAAAGGCTTTACTAACATACTCACCACAATTGTTTGACCTTAAGGACTTGACTATCCTGCCATACTGATTCTCCACTAATGCCACAAAATTTTGAAATTTTTAAAGTACTTCATTCTTCTTCCTGAGAGGATATACTCACACTTTCCTTGAGAAGTCATCTATGAATGAAACAAAGTACAATGAAACCCCCATGGATATTCTAGGCATAGGCCCACACACATCACTATGCACTAACTCTAATGGCTCACTTTTGAGTGCTACCTCTTTTGTGTGTTGATTGTGTTTGTTTATCATAAAGACAATGCTCACAAACTGAAAAGTCTAAGAAATTAAATCCCTGAATATAACCAAAACGAGACAATATTTTCATACCTTGTTGAGACATATGTCCTAACTGGCAATGCTACAAAGAAACACTTGACTGCTCGGTTACACAAATTACACGGTTTTTAACATTGGATACATGTAGCATATACAAAGTTTCAAACTTTGATTACATCAACCACAAAAACCTTTTTTAGTAACCGTTGTGGTGGTTTTTATGATTAAACAGACCCACAAGATTTTGAAAGAGATTGCAAAAAAATTCTACAATGAGAACGTGTATGCATAAGAACCTCCAAAAGTAGACCACCTTGCTGTCTGAAGTAGATGGAGACATAGCTTGTCCCAATTGTGTGATTAGGATTATGAGTCCTTATTGATTTATGTAGAAAGAATGGTCAATGTTAGCTCCTAGTTAGTATTTGGTTGTCCAACACTTAGGCACGACATATTGGGCTTTACCACCCCAATAGAAGAACTCTTTTTGTGTTACTCATTGTGTCATTTGTTATCAAATACTGATAATATTCCAGCTATGGTTGAAGGTTCTTCAACGTCATTACTGTATGCTTCTACTCCTTCTCTTACTACTCCTCTATTACCACAAATATTGCTAATAAATTGAAGGAACTTTCAATGGAATACAAATTTGTTTTTCCAAAAGATTTACCACATATGCAGGTAGTAAACCCATTAGTAAACCACCACACAAAATGAGTCAATCTACAACTATTGACATGCAATGCCGGCTTGCTCATTACCTTATTAGGAAGTTTATCCAACTTTGGGTGGAAGTTGTGCGGTGAGCAAGAGAAGGGATGGAGATAAGTGTAAGGGGAAGATGAGCAAACTTAGGTTTTGGTGGAGCTTGTGAGATAATAGATTCTCACTCTCCTTATTGTCTTTATGAACAAAGAATGCAAGAGGATGGGAACCCGGCCACAACTTGGCCACACGAGGCCTGAAACCCAACAATCTCCCATTTGAAGGCCAACGTGGCCCAAGTGGCTAAAGAATGTAGGGGCTACTATGTACAAATGTACAAAACATGAAGCAGGACTGTAGCTTCACCCTACGCCCATCATCTCTGTGCGATTTGCAAACCGCTTTGAGGCTAATCTCTTTGTTAGATCATCCACTGGGTTTTCATCCGTGTGAACTTTGACTAACTCAATGCATTTGCTAGCCAAAATATCCCATGCCACATGATACCTGACCTCTATGTGTTTCGACTTGGAGTGAAATACGCAGCTCGTTGCTAATGCAATCGCACTCTGACTGTTGCAATGTAGCATTGGAGTCTGGTGTTTACCAAAATCTCCCACTAGACAAGATAACCACACAAACTCCTTATTGGAACTAGAAACTACAACATACTCTACCTAGTGTGGTGGAAGACAAAGTGCAATTTTGGATACATGATCCCCAAGAAACTTCCACTCCAACAAGAAAAACATAACCAGATGTGGATCCCCTAGTGTCCACACAACCCGCATAATCCGAATCAGTGTATCCAAGTATGGATGCATCACTGTTCCCAAAGCATAAGCACTTGCTAGCTGATCCCTTGACGTATCTCAAGATGTGCTTCACTGCTTCCCAATGCTTTCTGCCTAGATTAGCCATAAACCTGCTAACCACTCCCACTTCATATGCAATGTCTGACCGTGTGCTAACCATGGCAAACATGAGACTGCCAACTGACAAACAATACGGCACCTTTACCATCTCTACCTTTTCAGCATCCGATTTGGGACAATCATGCTTGCTAAGTTTTTTGTATGCTGCCATTGAGGTACTCAATGCTTTCCCCCCTTGCATATTAAAATGCTGCAAGCCCTTGTGAATATACTCTTTGTGTGAAAGTTCAAGTATACCATGTTTGCAATCTCTCTTGATACTCATACCAAGGAAGTGATATGCATCACCCAAATCTTTCATAGGAGACTGCTTGCTTCAGGCATCCTTGAGAAGTGAAATCTCATCTTTTGACTTCCCGGCTATGAGCATATGTACAAAATCAAAATGGTGAGGGAACCATCATTCAACCTCTTTGTGTACAAGCAGTGATCCTCTTGGCTTTGTATGTAACCTTAGGACTGAATGTACTTATCAAACTTGATGTACCATTGCCTTGAGCCTTGCTTTAATCCATATAAAGCTTTCTTGAGTCTACACACCAGTTCTTCCCATGTTGGCTTCTTAGGCTTTATTACAAAACCTTCTAGCTGTTTCATGTAAACATACTCTTCAAGATCCCCATGAAGAAATGTTGTCTTCACATCCATTTGGACCAATTACAAGTCCTCGATGGCTACTAGACCAAGCACAAGATGCAATGTAGTCATCTTGACCAATGGAGAAAAGATTTCATCAAAATCCATGCCTTTCGTTTTCTTGAACCCTTTTGCAACCAATTTGCCTTATAATTAGGCTCGAGATCATCTGGGATATACTTCTTCTTGTACACCCATATGTATGGCAATGCCTGTTTAACCGTAGCTAACTTTGTCAAATCCCAAGTTTCATTTGCTAAAATTGAGTTATACTCAGATTGCATAGTCTCTTCCCACTTCACGTTGGGTTCATCACAATCGGTGACTAGCAAGTAGTCTCATTCTAGCTCAAAACGCTCAGGTGCACGATATGTATGAGTAGATCTTCAAAGTGCCTGAGCGCTAGATTCCGCCCTCTCTAGAGCAACATGTGTGTGTGTAGCATGTCCAACATTCTGTGTGACTGGCGATGAGGAAACATCCTGAAACCATACTTTGCGATACTCAATGTCTTTCACTAGCTTTTTATGCATCTTAGAATCATTGAATATCACCTATGAGCTGCGTATAACCTCCTTTGTTCCGGGTGCTAGAGACGATGTCCCATCTCTTCGTCTACACCATATCCAATGAAGATGCACTTGTGTAATTTGGGGTCCAACTTTTATCTAAGAATGCCTCTTTAAAAATCCATTACTAAGATCGAGAATAAGTGCATGTTTCTTTATGGTAATTTGCATGAGAAATATATCCCGCTTATGGTTCATAACGAGGCAACTCGTGCTACATTAAAAAGTTTTGCTTCTGGTTTTTTGCCACTGTCACACGAGATTACCATTCTCAAAAGTGCTTTCAACTACCATGTTCAACTCAAGGAAGCATGAGTCCAAGAAGGGGCTATGGAGGCTCTAGCTGGGTGGATGCTTAGCTTTCAGACACAATGGTTCAAATGGAAATCAAAGCCCAAGAATTTTTGAATGTTACTCATTGTGCTCAGGAATGAAGCCAACAAACATTGATTAGCTTGAACCCAAAGGATGAAGAGTGATCATGAACTTGTGAATGTTCTCATTGTACTCAGGAATGAAGTCTAGGTAGCTCAGACAAAGCGATCAGGTTTTGTATATGGTTTGGTATTTTGTCACAAACATATACAAAGATTTTAGTTCAAGAATTCGTTGCGAATATATGTTTCCCTTGCATTTTTGGACAAAAGGAAACAAATAGCTAACTATCTAGTAACTTAGCTTTCATGTGTTTTTGCTCTGAAGTCGCGTATAATCTATAAGGATTCACACCTCATTCTGCATTGTCATGGCTTCAATATTTTCAGCTTTTAACAGCTGGCAAGCAACGGCAAAAATACAAGCATACAGGCACAACCCAAGGTGTCATGCTTCTCTAATTCGACTGCCTTTCCAAAGGTCCGTTTCCGGCATTTACTTTGTTACTGGCTTGGCAACAACACACACAAACAAAACAAAAACTTCAACAATTTAACTTCAAAAAATCTTTTTAGTCAAGTCACGACTCACAGAGCGGCAAAGTTCCGTTTCTGGATGCACTGGCCCCAAAGTCTTGCGCCCCCTTTCAATATTTCTTTTTGTATTGAGAAGTACACCTGTTGGGGAGAGTCCTCTACTGTGTGTGTCCACCACGGGTCTGCCAGAGACTCTCCCAAGGCGTGAATTTAAAGGTACAAGTGAAAGGCAATGAAGCCCCCCAAAAGCTGGCACTCCAAAAGCTCCAAAATAGTCACGCCCAAAGGCTGTTGAAAGTAGCGATGGACAGCCTACCACATGGCCCGCAATTCATGGCGCATTTTTTTGCCACATCACCAACGTACAAAAATGCCACATTAGCACCATACAAACACCCATGTCATCATCTTTCGTGATCTCTCTTTTTTGTTGTCTCTGTTTGGGGTTAAGTGCCACTCGTATACACTGACTCTATGCAGACATGCATTTGATCACTTCAAACTGTGCACTAGCACAAGACACAAGTCATTGAACAATCACAATCACATTCACATCGCTACCCCATCAAGTTGTTAGACATAAACAATGATGATTATGAATTATTTAGCTATCACATCCAAACCATACTGATCATTTATAGATGTCTTGATGTACTAAATCTCGTCACTTTGGATTCACATCAACAAGATAAAATGTTTAAGTCATTCATCATTAACACATACTCAACTAAAACAGCAATTGAAAGAGTACATGTTTCACTCGATTATTTAAGAGTTCCAACCAGAAGCCTACAACTTATGGCAACTATTTATGTGCATAAAGTCATTGATCAAAGTATTGTTAGCCTGTCAACACCCCCACCTCTCAGGAGAAGTTGGTTGACTCTATTCCCTTGTGGATACTCTGTGACAAAGGAGTGGAATGGCTCCCCTCTTGTGAAAATGCACCACACCAATCCACTGATTTGACACACACTATTGGAATAGTCAATGCTAAACCAAAAGTCTCCGGGTAAAGCCCTAATAACTAAGGAGTATCTATCAATTATTCTCCGCCATCCACTTTGCATCAAGAGCTAGGTAGTTAATGAACTTGACCAAATATTTGCTGACAAGCTTACACTTCATTTTCCTTTCCTTGTATGCTAGGACCTATTCAGGTTTGAGAATCGCATCTATTTCTTTAATCTTTGGTTTCTTTTCAAGCTCCCTATCCTTTGACACTTCATCCTTGAAAGGTGTCAATAAACTCACATGAAATGCATTGTGAATCATCTAAGTATCTGGTAACTCCAGTCAAAAGGATACACCATTGATCTTTTTAGAAATCTTGAACGGCCCACAGTATCCCATACTTAGCTTTGAAAAAAGCTTCTCCTTATCCTTTATTTTCCTAAGGCATGCTTTCTCAAAACAAAGAAGCACCCAATCCCCTTCCTTTAACTGCAAGTCATGGTGATGCATGTCTTTTTCCTTCTTGTGTCGTTCTTGAGACTTTTGCAAAGCCTCCTCAACCTTCACACATACAGTCTCCAAATCTTGGATAAAATTATCTGCATGGAACATCTTGTTCTTGGTGCACAAACTGGGAGGAACCTTTTTGCATCCTCAACAATGTCAAATGGTGCCTTCCCCATCGAAGTGTCAGTAGTGTTGTCATAAGTAAACTTCACCAATGCAAATATATGCTCAAACATGTAACAAATTTTTTTCCAAGACAAAGATCCTTCTATTAGTTAATAAAACAGCCTAGTGGGCTACAACCTGCCCTGTCAAGAGGGGGCTACATCAACATGAGGGGAGACTCTCCCAATGAAAAAAGAGATTTGTACAATAATTGCTAAATTAGGATATGAGAGGAGGAGACATTCACACTGGGATGCCTTCTCAAAATCGCGGAGTATCACAAGATCCTCTCCTCTGAGATGTCCAAGGGCACCTCCCAAAAGGCAAAGATGTTTTCAAGCATACTGCACTCCTTGAAAACCCTATCCTGGTCTCATGTATAACGCTCTCGAGTAGTGGTTGTATTCTCAAACCTAGAGCCTTTGCAAAAATTTTGTAGACTGAGTTGAGAATGGTGATGGGCAGCCACTACCGAATCTAATTCAAGGAGCCTCCCTCCTTGGGGATAAGGTAAATCAGACCCTCACTCATGCTGTCGGGCATCCGATCCAGTGTATAGAATATACTGGTAAGTGTTACAAAGATCCGGATCAAGCAGTTCCCAGTACTCTAAGAAGAATCTAGGAGTCAAACCATCCTCCCTTGGGTAGCTAGCCCGAGGAAGTTCCCTGAGGGTCTCAAGTCTTTGATGCATCTCCTCAGTAACTACGCAAGGCATCTATGCCCAAACCTGCTCTCTGCATGTATCTTGACGCTCTAATCGTGGCTCAGCTAAACTCTACTCATGGTAAAGTCAGTAGCAACTGCACGCATATCCTCAGGCTCTGTAGAAATTGACCCATCAGGTTTCCTCAACTGACAAACACTCGTACACGCATGGCGAGGATCCACAGTCTCAAGGAACTCACTAGTAAGTTTGTCTCCCACTGGGTCCACTGAGATACCTAGCGTTGGAAGGAAAATTCATGGAGCCGCTCCTCAATGGTGATAAGCTCCTATCGAGCCTATTGCATCTGCTCCTCCATCCAAGGACTATTAGGGTGGCACTCTCGTATCCACTATAGGGATGCAATGCCTCGGTGGAGCCGCTTCTCCTCCTCCTTGCTGTAGCCAAGCGAGTTGTTGACTCCTCGAGGAAGAAACAACTAAGCTCAGTAGGTCCAGTGGACACTCTACTAGCTTGGGTGTCGTGTGTGCCCAAACGCTTTGTCCAAAGCGCCGCCACCTGCCCTATGAGCTCTGTATCCCAATAGAATCCTCTCAAAGATGTGCAGCATGACACTCCCACTCCTCTATCTATCTGCCAAAGTAAGAACCACTGGCGCATGATCTAAGAAGGTAGTCCCTGCCAAAATGCATTCAGATCCACCCATATCACAGATGCGGTCACTTGCATAAAAGTGATGTATATGAGGGTCTGAGGGTCGCACTAAGCGTACATGCTGCCAAACATCTAAAAGCCTCAAGGCCATACATAATTGCTCCCAAGATGCTAACTTAGCCCCATGCACAGTAGCATGGTTGCCTCCAATCCTATCCACAATGTGTGAAAAAAACTCAGCTTGTGCAATCGCATGGTTGGGCACATAGATTTTTAGGAAGCACATGAGGCTGCCGTGAACCTGCATAGTAGCCCATTGGGCCCTACCTAACACAATGATATCTCTATCCATAATGGGCTGCTGCCATGAGTCTACAATAGTCATACGTGCATCTCCCTGGATGTCTCCAAGCCCAAAACCAGTTGACCAAAAGGTCTCATAATGGCCATGTAGAATTTGACCACAACGCCAAATCCGACTCTCACAACGATGGTGTTCCCAAATCATAAGTATATCAATCATTCCACAAGGCATCTCTGAATCTCCTGATGCAAGAGACCCATCCTTTGATGCTGAAATTGGACTCCACCTAATTCCTATACATTCCATGAGAAAATCCTCATGGATCTGTGAGAAAAGACCGATGCTGCAACAACAACCAATCTCGCTATCTTCGAGGCCCCCGAGATAGTCATGACTGTATGTGCGCTCCTTGCCGCACTGTCGAAGCAAGGGACTTGCCGATACACCGTGTACGAGCCGCAGACGACTCCAAGCACACAACTAGTTTAACTAGTAAGCTCAAAGAGGGCAATGGTGTGTCACTCACCGCCTTATGCTCCTGCCGTAGAGGATTCCTCGCCGCGAAGAAGAGGGAGACGCCGCTACGCCGCGCTCAACCGCCTCGCCGCCGTCGTGCCGCCGCAACGCTCGATCGCACACACACTCTCACTCTCTCTCTCTCTCTCTCTCTCTCTCTCTCTCTCTCTCTCTCTCTCTCTCTCTCTCTCTCTCTCTCTCTCTCTCTCTCTCTCACACACACACACACACACACACAAGGAGATGGTGAAGGAGAAGGTGGAGATGGAGCAAGAGCAGCTTCTATTGCACAATGAGAGAATGACTCAATTTTAGGTTTAATTGGCTTTTATGTGAGCTCACCCCATTCACACTTGGGCGCCCATGCTTAGCCAACTAACCCTAGCATGTTCGTGTTAGAGTGCGCCTCTCATCGGCGATCACTCTACCTTTCCCTATTGGACCGACAAGCCCGGTGCCTGACTCTACTTAAATAAATAATACGGTTACAGTGTCCGTCGTAGGCGATAGGGTGTCCGTGAGCCACGAGGATTAACATTGCCCCCCTTCCTGATGTAGATTCCGTCCTCGGAATCTATTGAGTTGAAGCTTGGTATGTCCATGTTGTAGAGCATCTAGATTTGAATCTGCAAGGCAAAGTCACTGTTTTAGCAAGCGGAATTATATTGCCATAAATCATGAGGGGAATGTAAAGTACATGTGGAAATGAGTAAATGCAAGATTTATGAAATGTTAGACTGCCATTAAGGACAAATAAATTGCACTTTGAGTAAATTAATTAATCAAGAGTTTTGAGCTTATGGGTGAGTCTATCAATTAGTTAGCTATGACTAAGGTTAAAACAACTACTCTAGTACTAGCTAAGCTAAGAAGATTATCTAAATGCAAGATTCCCTAATTATGCTTTTCAGCTTTGATTAGCCAACTCGCTCTCACAACTGCAAACAAAAGCTTGAAATGTTAACTGTAAGCTCAATGGAAGTCTTTTAATTTTTTTAAATTTTTTTTTAAATACTTTTTTACTTTGGGTCACAATCATGTGAGGTGTGTGCTTATTTTGTATGTCCGGGGTTTTTTGCTTCTCAAGGAAAAGCGCCCACACTGGGAACCTCTAGGGCTCTAGTACCATAGACAATACATGTGAGTGAAGTACCAATTCAAGCCAGGATTTCTCTTCCAGCGTAAGATTTTTCATTTGTGGCACTTATGTTTTTTTTTTGCTTCCATTTCCTTGGTATTCGCACTAGTGTTTTTTGTTGTTTGAGTGAGCAAGCTTTTCTCTGCCTAAAACATTCCTAAGGTCTCAAATACTCGGATAATTTTATTAGCTAGGCCTAGTGGTCAAGTAAATGAGTTAACCTAAAGTCACTGTCTCCTAATCTCCAGGCTCATCCATAAGATTAAACTGGAGTTCAATCAACTTAAGCAAAGACAAATTTATACATCTATAATGGCAGATAACAATCATAACTATTGTACTCAAACAAAGAATGAAAAATCATTATAAGCAATTACACATATCCACCAACATGAATCATGGAAAGTAGTACACCTGGAGGTATGGAGTGGCTCATTTCGTTGAAGCAGATGTCCTCAGCCATGTGGATGGAGATCCATATAAGTCCTACCTAACACATCCAAAAACAGGCACTATACCTCTAGGAGGCATGTCAGTGTGAAAAATTAAAACTCCTAAAAAACAAACTCAAAACACAATCTAGACCCCTAACCTACCTATCTATCACCCCTTTTAGAATCAAGGAAAGAGGATATTATATAAACCGGGTGGCCACCCTAAGGCTAGGCCTCTATCCTCATCATCTAGATAAATAAAATCGTTGTCCGTGAGGCCATAGTCTTCCTCGGTCTCTATTAGTTCCTCTTCATCATCCTCTTGTGCAAGCATGCTAATCAAGAACCTCGGGATGCGTGGATACTCATCTTGTGCAAAAGAATAAGCATGTGCCATTGGAGACACATTCGCTACTGGGTAGGGATCACTAGTTAGCCATAGACGTATCAGCCATTCTAACTCCTCAAAACTTCTCTCACATGCAAGGCTCTCTATCAAATCCCATTCGCAAGAAAGTATAGGGTAGCATACGTAGAACACTTGAGGAAAAGACAAAGGGTACCTTTCATCAAAAATAGAAGTGCATGCCTCTGGTGAAGTAGCCATTTCTGACAAGACAAATAGATTTGGTTAGGCCTTTAAAACATAAGAGTTGTTTTTGTGTGTTGCTTGAATTGACACGGTGAATTTGGACTGATATGTAAGATCTGATAGGGTGCTCTCTCGTTGCTAGTCGCTCTTGCTCTTTACTATTTTTGTTTTTTGTGAGTATAAGTCTATATATATACATTCCCTAAGATTGGAATTGAGAGGTCAGGGAGGAAGGTTGAGAGGGGAGCGAGTGAATGATTGATGTTAGCAAACACTCCCCCCTTCCTTAGGTAGATCATACCTTTTGGAATGAGGTCGTCACCTTTTGAAACCAATTGTTCCAAGTTGTTATGGGTGAAGGTTTTAACCAATAGTTTTCGACCACCCTATGCGTTTCATCTAGTTGCAAGGGTGGTAAGGTACTCTCCCATGATTTTATTTGCAACGTTGTTGTAGGTGGTGAACTTACCCTGGGAGGTGCAAACTCTTTCGTGCTTATATGGATATGTACAGTGGTAGGTGGAGGTTGTGTCGAAGCTTCTATTTGCGTATAGGAACTACATGAAGAGCAAGAAGCTTCATTTGATTTCCCTGTTCGTGAGCTAGGTGGAACAAATCGTTCTTTCTTTGGTACCCAAACTAGCTCTAGATCGGGTGTGTAACATTCCATGATTTTTTCCTTTCCGCGATTTTCAATTTGTTTTGGAGCCACAGGATTGGGTTTACATGGGCCAAGTGACAGGTAAGAGTACACTTTACGTTTGGGCACCCAGATTTGATCATTTCCTTCATAGTATCCTTGGGCTTCCAATAGTCGTTTAGGAATCCAACGCAACGTTTCTTTACATTTCTTGGAGTGAGTGGGACGGTTCTTACTAGGTTTTTGTTTTTTTGCATCAACCATGCTCACTACAGAGGCTTTAGGGACCCACTTGTATGTTTTCTCTGTTATATTAGGATGGTTCTTGTGTGTCTCAAGCTTTCTTTCAACTACATCAGTTGAAGCTCTAGAGAGTTGGGCTATGGGGATGTATGGTTCAACCTCCTGGACATGCAATGTCTTGGGTTTTATTTCCTTAGGCAATATCTCAGGGACTATGGCTTGAGTGGTAGGGCTAAGAGTTGGTTTTTGCGTTGTAACACCCCCAATCCCCCAATCAATAGTGCATTTGGTGGCTATCATCCACGTGCGGCCTAGGTTTATATTACCCTCCATAGTTCCAGTAGGCATGACCAAAAAGTCTTGAGCTACAATTCCATTGTCATAACTGACAGAAGTGTGTCAGATTCCAAAAATCATAGTTTTTTTCTTGCTGACACCCTTGACTTGGATAATACTCTCAGATAGAGGTGGCTTCCCTAGCTGACACCACACCCCATAGGATAGCAGATTATATTTAGCACCCGTGTCCAATAAGGCGTTATATAGCACTTTTCCATAGGCACTATTTAACTCAATAGGGTATCGTAGAGGTGTGTCAGAGTCCAACCCATCCTCTTCGATTTCCACGTGGAATGCATTTGTGACTCCAAGGTTAGCCTCTCGTTTTTGTCTTATACGTTGTTGTCGCTCCTTAGCCTCAGCTTGAGCTTGTATCTTGTTTAACTCGGTTTGTGCTTTGGCCGCCTTCTTTTGATGAATGGCATGTAGTTCTTCTTGGCTTAAAGGATCATAATATCTTTTGAATTTACTCCCATTGAGGAATCCAATGGTTTCAACTCCATCAAGAGTTTCCACACGAAGGGTACCTTGTGGGGTAATTTCACATACTCTATATGGTCCTTTACCAGCATATTTCAACTTTTTCTTCTCTTTACGTACTCCATACATAAGGACTTTATCACCAACTTTGATGTCCTTGTCCTTCACATGGCGATCAAACCACGTCTTTCTCCTATCCTTTTCCACAAGAGCATTTTTCACAGCCAACTGTCTCTCTTCGTCTAGTTTTTCTAAGATATGCAAATGCTCGGTTAAGGGGTTACCATTCCATCCTTCTTGCGAAGCTACCCTAAGACTAGGAATGACAAACTCCCAAGGCATAACCGCTTCTTGGCCGCATACCATTTTGAATGGCGTACAATTAATAGCCACTTTATAAGCAGTACGATAAGCCCATAGAGCAGATGTCAACTTCAAATCCAAATCAGTGCGATGAGCTTCTACTGTCTTGGTTAAAATAGAGATTAGAGTCTTGTTGGTGCTCTCGGCTTGTCCATTAGCTTGCGGGTAATAAGGTGTAGACTTATGGTGGGATATCATAAAGGTGGTGGTAAGCTCTCTTATTACCTCATTTATAAAATGGGTACCATTATCACTAACAATTTCAAAAGGGCAACGAAATCTTGTGATAATGTTCTGAAAAAGAAACTTAGCTGTTGTCCTCGCATCAGCTTTTTGTGAAGCCTTAGCTTCAGCCCACTTTGTTACATAGTCCGTAGCAACTAGAATATATCGAGATTGAGTGTTGCGAGCTACGGGACTAATTGGACCTACAAAGTCTAAGCCCCATTAAAGTGATGCATCCTTAAATAAAGTTGGCCACCAATAGCCTGATTGCAGCACCTTTCTAGCAGTCAGGGCTCCTGAAAAATGTCCTCCTGCTATGCCCATATGTGCTTCTTGCAAGATATACAAATATTCATCCTCGCGGGCACAACGCCTAAGAATATCGTCCTTGCCTAATCTATACAGAGTTCCGGCAATCAAACAATAGGGTTCACATTCTTTTACTAACCTTTGAGCGATATCCTTACGAAGTTCCTTGGGTGGAAAACCATTAACTAAAAAGTTAACAATGTTCTCACTCCATTCAGGCATAGTCTCAACTATGAATAGGGAAGTATCGGGTAATTCATCATCAACTCCTGTAGGGGCTTCACCATTGGGTATGCAAGACAAATGATCAGCCATGACGTGCCTTTTACCGGGTCTCACTACAATCGTGAAATCAAACTCCATAAGAATTAACAACCATCGTGTGATTCTTCCTGTGGAGCATGGCTTGTCTACCAGATACAGCAACGCTTGATGGTCCACATAAAATACAAACTTGTTTGCCAAAAGGTAGTAGCGAAATTTCTTTACTGCATAAACCATTGCCAAACCTTCTCGCTCTGTAGTGGTGTAGTTCCTTTCAGCATCGTTCAATTGACAGCTTGCAAAGCTAATGGGATAGTCCAATTTATGTTCTCGTGGTTGAGTGAGAACACACCCAATAGCAAAGTTTGATGCATCAATATGCACATGGAAAATGACATCCCAGTTAGGTGTCCTTAAAATCGGAGCACTTGCTAGTGTTTTCTTCAATTGTTCATAGGCGTGGTCACACTCTTCAGTCCATTTAAATTCAATGAGAAGCTTGTACAAAGGACGTGCTATCTCAGTGAAAAATAAAATAAACCGTCGATAATAACCCACATGTCCCATGAACCTTTGAACTCCCTTGTAATTGGTTGGTGGTGGTAACTCTAGAATCACTTTAATTTTGCTCTCATCGGTTGAGATACCATTCTTAGATACTATATGCCCTAAAATAACTCCATGCTTGACCCAAAATTGGCATTTGAATGGGTTCAATGAGATACGATATAACCTACACTTTTCAAACACCTTCCGCAAACATGATAGATGTTCTTTCCAAGAAGAGTAAACACAAAGGTCGTCTAAGAAAGCTTCACAAAACTCTCTCAAATATTCTTTAAAAGCAGTGTTTATTAATCGTTGGAATGTAGCAGGGGCATTTGTTAAGCCAAAAGCCATCACACGAAATGCAAACACGCCAAATTCGGTGATGAAGGCAGTTTTAGCTTGGTCCTCTAGCGCTATCGCGATTTGGTTGTAGCCTGAGTACCCATCTAGAAATCTATAAGCTTCCTTGCCTGCAACTCTTTCGAGTACATGTTCGGAATATGGTAGGGGGTAATGGTCTCTTCTAGTAGCTGCATTAACTTTTTTGAGGTCCACGCACACCCTGAGTTTCCAATTCTTTTTTGGCACGATAACTATTGGAGACACCCATTCAGAGTGTTCAATAGGATATATGAACCCACATTTGATAAGATTTTCTAGTTCTTCTTGAATGATCTTTGCGTACTTAGGATTCATCGGGTAGGGTCTTTGTTGTACGGGCTTCGTAGTGCTAATCATAGGGATTGTATGTTGGACCACAGAAGGTGGAACACCTTTCATATCATGGTATGTCCAAGAGAATACGTCCTTGAATTCCTTGAGAAGCTCTTTGAGGACCGCCTCTTCAACTTCTGTGAGGTCTTGGGCAATAAAAACAGGTTTTGATTCTTCACCGGGGTCAGCTAATTCTATTTCTTTAACTATTGCCGGACCATCATAGATTCCATTATTCCCATCGATAGGTATTCTTTGGGCTTTTGTGTACACAACCTTTGCTTCCGCTGTGGTGCAAGATTTGAAATGTTCTGGTGCAGGATGCAAGTCTATGGATTTTGGTTGTGCTTTGGTTTGTGCTTCCATTTCTGCTTTCTTGTGTTGTCGAGCTAACTCTTGGTTTTGACGCCTCGTTGCAGTGCGGCTCAACTTTGGCTTGTCTATGATCTCTAATTGGGCTGTGTCATGGGGTCGTGGTCTACACCACATAACATTTTGGAGATATTCACCCCAATTGTCTACCAATTTTCGATGAGCATCACATGCTCCTATATAACTGAGCCATTCTGCTGAGGATCTCTTCTTTTTTATCCTAGCACATACTGGCTCGATATCGACGCCTCTTAAGGTTTTTCTTTTTATTATTTGAGACCTGCTTTTGATTTTCATTTAGATCTGGCTCACTAAAGGAGTCCTCGTTGGTGTCCTCTTCACTCTCGGGGGAGCTATCATCGGTTGATGTGCTCGGTCCTTCCGAATGTTTTGACTTTGAACTTGCTCCACTCTCTAATTCATGAGATTCAGAATCCGTTTCACTCTGGGAGTCAGTGTCCAAGTCGTGTTGGTCAAAGTCTTCTATTGAGCTATCGGTGTCACTGTCAGATTGGTCCACAATTTCCTTGCCCTTAGAAGATGCATGTATGGCACTTATCATGTTCAGAGGTGCAATTTGTGGTACCTCTTCCCCCTCTGGTGTGACCCAAGTGGTTCCTCTATTTCCCCAGGTATCTATGGTTGCAGCTAGGTGTACCCAGTCTACGTAGTCTGATTCCGTCATACCCGGTAACACATCCATATAAGGAGAATCTTGGCCAATGTTTGTATCCTTCTTACAAGTGTAACAATATTGTAGTGGGGCCGAGTGAACTGTGGTGTCAGAGTGATGATCAATAATGGTTTTACTCCCTAAGGGGTGTACCTTACCAGTCACCAAATCCACTCTAAGGACAGAGTCTTGGAATTGCAAATAGACATGATTTTTAGACCAATCATGAACCATTTGTGCTTCCCTCATGAATGGTCGTCCTAAAATCATTTCATATGACATAAGGTGTTTAGAGAAATCCATTACAATGAACGTATGTCGTACCTTGTGTCCTAGAACTTTGATCTTAAGATCTTGAGCATCCCCATAGGTTTGGCTATGGTACCATTTGCCATCTTTACCACAATGTTAGTAACACTGATTCCCAACAATCAGTGTAACGATGTTTTCCCATGGATTCCCAACAATCTTTTGTAACGATGCTAACTCCCGCACCACCATCAAGAATTCCCTTTATAGTTAATCCCTTGCTAGTGATGGGTAGGGTCGCATTAGACTCGTCGCCTTCAAAATACTGCCCTAATTCGTTAATGGGTACCTCGATCACAGACTCATGTCCATCTAAGTCAAGTGATTGCACATGATTTTCCTCATCAATCATAATCGAGTCAGGCCTATTTGGTTGCGCAAACTGCGGTAATCCCGTTTGTAGCTCTCCGTTAAGGAATGCTCAAAGTGCAAGGAATAACTCAGGATCTCCATACAGCTTTGCTATGATCGTGGTTCGGACCTCAGAAGACATGAAGTCCACTAGTTTGGCAACATTCATTGGCATTTTGCAAGGTGTAGGTCCTTGACTAGGAACTGGTGAGGATGGAATCTCATATTCCTCAATGGGATCAGGTATTCCTTCGTTAAACATCCTTTCCAACAAGAAAGGTGTATGCTCACTTTCTGATGTCCCGTCGTCACTCCCTTCTTGGATGATACTAGATATGGCTAACGGTCTATGGTTCATGTGGGGTGGATGAACTTGCGTGGGAAACACTGTGTCATGAATTTTGACATGCATGGGTTCTGGTTCTAGTTTCCTTTGAGTCTCCTCCACTAAACCTCTTAGATGCTTCACCTACTCAATCTCGTCTACTGGGTTTGGGTACGTCCCAATCTTCTTTTTACGATTCTTCCCTTTTTGCCCCTGCGGTTTATCTTGGGGGTCTTGGATTGGATTCGGAAACACTTGTGGTGTTTTCAGAGGCTCTTTATGGTTTTCTCTTATTCGGTTTTCATTTGGTTTCATGTTACGGTTTTCTTTGTCGGTCTTTCCCTTTGTAGTATTGGTTCTAGTCTCCATTGTCTCGATTGAATCTGAATCATCCTCGAGGTCATTCATATACACGGGGTCATCTCCTGTTCCTATGTTTGTTTTGGAACTTGGCTTTGAATTTCCCGTATTCTACGACCTCTTCCTTCGTGTCTTCTTTTTCTTTGCTTGGATAACTGACGCGGTATCTCTCTCTTCGAGGATATGGCCTGGCCCTTGAAGCATGGACCGTGTAATCGCATAAGCGGGTGCGACGGGTGGTATTGGCGATGTCACACTAGCAATTTCGACCAAATTTAGGGGTGTGATTTTAGGCACATTTGGGTTATAGGGGCATTGGGAAATCAAGTGATCTATGCCACAACGATTACATGTGACTATTGGCATTGCAGACGTGCTCCCTTGATTCATTTGCATCAAGTTCCGAGCGAGTAGCTCTACCTAATGTTTCCATGAAACGGCTAAACATACTAGTACTAGGCTATGGAGCTTCAGGAGGTGCATGGCCTTCTCTCTCAGTGTTTTGGGTAGGGTATGCTTCCATGATTTCTGAGTCGGAGGAGGAATCACTAGCGGCTATTTTAGGGTCTTGGGTGGTGCTACCTTGTGTCCCCGCTGAGGGTCTAGAGCCTATCGTGGATGGGTAATGGGTTTCCGTATGAACAGAGGCACCCTCAATATGCTCGTGTTCTAGCACCCGCCCAGAGCGTAAGTGCATGTGCTTTTGATACCCTAAGGTGTCAAAAAGCTACTCTAGGAGGCCTTGTGACTAGTTTTTAGCGTGTTTTTTGTTTGTTTTTTTGCTAGATTTTTTAGAGCGTGTCGTGGAATGGGCCGTGTGATAGCTCGAAACGAGCGTATCGCTAGGAGGGACGCGCTGTGCTTTACAGCCCACCGTTTGGATCTATTTTGCTCCAGAAAAGCTCGAAACAGTCTTTTCCTAGCTGGGGAACTAGGCTCCAAATAGCAAGTCTAAAGGTGCAAGTGGGAAGAGAAGGGAGGAGAGTGGAGGACTTGTCCCACATGCTCTCATTCCCTCTTGAGGAGGTAGGGTATATATATAAGAGTGAGTCTAGTATATATCATAAGACTGAGGACTGAGGCCTGGGCCTGGGCCTGGGCAAATGATCCCGATCTAACTTTTATACAAACCAACCCGTCCGTTTTTATAACTCACGTTTTTTATTTTCGAAAATCTAACCTCCCCCTCGCTCACGTTTTAATTTTTTGTTTTCTTGTTTTTTTTTTTTTTTTTTTTTGAATTTAGATGTTATTTGGTACGCGTTGACCTCACCTAACTATTTACTGTCCCACCTACCTACTGACCTGCTAATCAGTGGTTCACCTAATTACTTACCTACTTAATTAACTAACTGTGCGCCTAACTGTGCACAAACTAGAAAACACAGAAAACACAGAAAATGCAGAAATTGAAACTTGACAGAACTGTGCAGTGAAAACACAGAAAATGCAAAAAAACACAAGAAATGCTAACTCTGTGACTAATGCTAACTGTGTGCAAACAGAAAAACAGAATTTTGCTAACTGTCTAACTAATACTAAATGTACGCAGCAGAAAAATAGAAAATGCAAACTGTGCGCAACAGAAAAACAGAATTAACAACTTGCAGAAAAAATACGCCTTCCTCTCCCTCTTCTTTCCTACTGCAAACCACTCATACAAGAAGCACAAAGTGCCTCTTGGGCTTAGTGCAGGGCTATTCCCCGGCAGCGGCGCCAAAAATGTGCGCTCCTTGCCGCACTGTCGAAGCAAGGGACTTGCCGATACACCGTGTACGAGCCGCAGACGGCTCCAAGCACACAACTAGTTTAACTAGTAAGCTCAAAGAGGGCAATGGTGTGTCACTCACCGCCTTATGCTCCTGCCGTAGAGGATTCCTCGCCGCGAAGAAGAGGGAGACGCCGCTACGCCGCGCTCAACCGCCTCGCCGCCGTCGTGCCGCCGCAACGCTCGATCGCACACACACTCTCACTCTCTCTCTCTCTCTCTCTCTCTCTCTCTCTCTCTCTCTCTCTCTCTCTCTCTCTCTCTCTCACACACACACACACACACACACACACACGCACACACACACAAGGAGATGGTGAAGGAGAAGGTGGAGATGGAGCAAGAGCAGCTTCTATTGCACAATGAGAGAATGACTCAATTTTAGGTTTAATTGGCCTTTATGTGAGCTCACCCCATTCACACTTGGGCGCCCATGCTTAGCCAACTAACCCTAGCATGTTCGTGTTAGAGTGCGCCTCTCATCGGCAATCACTCTACCTTTCCCTATTGGACCGACAAGCCCGGTGCCTGACTCTACTTAAATAAATAATACGGTTATAGTGTCCGTCGTAGGTGATAGGGTGTCCGTGAGCCATGAGGGTTAACACTGTAGTGACTGTCCAACCCAGGCCCGAGAAGAGCATGCAGTTTGTTGGGCTACATCCTCTGTCCAAGAGTCCTCATGTACATATACATAGTAGGGTGTACTCTAGGTGTCAACAAAAAAGTGTACCACAATGTGCCTACCACATAGTGGGAATGAGAAACTAAATGCTATGTCTAGGTCTTTTTCCCCTCTAGATGCTAGAAATAGTACGTGGACTCTGAAGCAAGCCGCTCAAGGTAGAGAGAAAGTCACCAAGGAATCATGTGAAGTCGTAGGCGAAGAAGTCCCACCGATGTCAAAACTACTTAGCCCACGAGGGATTGCTACAAAGGGTGAGGCCTACACTTACAAGGGCATCCGTAGGAATGATTGCTCTTCTCAAGTTAGGCGGCTTGTGGCAAAGGCACTACCAAGAGACTTCCTAGCTGCCAAGGAAGGTCTTATCCCTTAGGCTAGCTGAGGGGTATGAGAGGGAGCAGACAATGGAGCAGGGGAGCTAGAAGGTGGGTTGGCAGAGGCGATAATGGGAGGGATTTGTTACCATATACATGTGGTAGTGATGTGTGTGAATACACTAGGACCGCCGGGGCATTTTTTCCCTCTTTAGGAGGTTTTTTCCCCCGTGCATTGTATATACGCCCATCACTCTAGGGCTATCGATCTTTCCATTGCACACTAAGTAACACACTCTCTATTGTGTGCCTTGAACTTCCTTCGTCTTCTCCAAGCTGTGTGTGTTTCTCTGCAACCCTAATTCCAACAATTGGTATTAGAGCAGGTCACGTCCTCCCGGGCTTAGTCGCCAGCTGCTCCGGCACACGCCTGCTCACTTTCTCCGATTTCAGTGAGCTTTGGCGAGCGTTCGTGGGTCGAAAAAAAATTTGGGGGACTCGAAGAGCTCGGTCTGCTCAGAATTTTGATTTGGGCTCATTTCGGTCTTCGTTTCAACTACAAGGAGTACTGCACAGGCTATTTCGTCATTTTGTGCAAAATTTCTGTCAGTGCCGTTTTCTGCATAACAGGTGCCTTATAGTCTTCTACGGTTTGTGTTATATAGCACAGGTTGTTCCCGCTCCGTTTCTCCTATTTTTGGGCAGTTTTTACATCAGGTGCAGCATTTACCATGGCTGACAACAACAACACAGATGTGTTCAAGATGTTTGCTGCTGAGGACAGGTTGGATGGGGACAACTACCCTATGTGGGCTTATATGATGCAACATGTTCTTGTGTCAAAGGGTGTCTGGAACATTGTGCAGGGCATTGATGTACGTCCTGGTTCTGAGGATGTAGGCGATGTTGAGGATGTTGCAAGTCTTGCTGCAAGGATTGCAGCTGTTAGAGTTGTTTTGCCTACGGCAGAACAAGCTCGTTGGGATGTTAAGGATGCGCAGACTCATGCATTGATTGCGTTGTATGTGAAGCGTACCATTGTTCCTCACATCCGTTCAACAAAATCTGCAAAACAGGCTTGGGATATTCTAGCAGGTCTTTATGCAAGCCGCAATGAGGCAAAAATTGCTTTGCTGCGTAAAGAGCTGGAGTCGAAGATTATGCATGAGGAAGATGATATGGACACTTTCCTTGCTAGTGTCAAGGATATCAATGAGCAACTTATTTCTACAGGTGAAGTCATTTCAGACAGTTCTCTTGTGCAGACTGTTCTTGATGCCTTACCAGATTCCTACCAGACTTTTGCTAGTACTTGGAGATTGATGACCCAAGGAAATCCAGAAGTTGTCAAGTTTGATGCATTATGCACATTGCTGTTGCAAGAGTAATTGTCCAGAAAAAACAGGACTAGACAGCGTGCAGTTGAATAGGCTTTTATTGCTTCTCAAAGAAAGGGTGGTAACATCAATGCAGCCACTTCTTATGGTTCTGCTGCGAGTGGCAAAAATTATGTTCCTAATGCTTCTACTGGCAGTACTTCGTCTGGCAATTCTGGTGATAAGGGCAAAAGGAAGATGCGTTGCCATTATTGTAAAGCCAATGATCACTTGATCTAATCGTGTCCTAAGTTGAAGGCCAAAGAGGCTAAGAAGAAAGAGGGTGGCTCCACTGCAAATGCTGGTTCCACTACAAATGCAGCCATTGTTGAGTCTTCTGTGAAAGGAGACTGTAATGCTGATGTTGATGCAGAATGGGCTTTTAGCGCAGAGTGCACTTACAATCTTGCTGTCCATGATGCTTGTTTGTCAATTGCTGCAGATTCACATGTGTGGTATTTCGACAGTGGTGCTACAAAGCACATTACCTCACATCGTGAATTGTTTACCTCTCTCGAGTCTGTCCCTCATGGGAATTCAGTCACTTGTGCCAACAATGCCTCTTATCCAGTTCAGGGAGTTGGAAAGATTGTCTATATCCGCACTTGCTAGACTTGGACTTGTAGTCAAATTTGTGGGTGACAGATGTACAGTTCATGATCTCAGTTTTGGTGATGAAATTGTTGCATCTGGCCTTTTGTGTCGTGGTCTGTATAAGCTCACTTTGTATGACAAGTGTGGACAAAATTTTGCAAATACTGTTGCAGATTCAAGGGCTATTTCATATGCAAAACTTTGGCATGCACGTTTTGGTCATCTAAATTTTGCCAGTTTACTGCGTTTGCAGAAATCTGATATGGTTGCTTCTTTGCCGCCTCTTGAAGCACTTGTCAAACATGTTTGTGAAGGCTGTATTTTGGGTAAGATGCAGCGTTCTAAGTTTCCAAAGGATGGTTCAGTTCGGGCCACATGCAGGTGGCAGCTTGTGCATAGTGATGTTTGTGGGCCCATGCAAACTCCGTCCTTGGGCAATTACCTGTACTTCGTGACTTTCATTGATGATTACTCCAGGCATGCATGGGTATTTCTGCTTAAAGCGAAGTCCGAAGTTTTTATGTGCTTCAAACAATTTCTGGCTAAGGCTGAAAATGTCTCGAAATGTACTATGTGCACCCTCCATTCCGATCGAGGGGGGGAGTATATGTCTCATGAATTTAATGCATTTCTGGCTAGTCGTGGGATAAAACACCAATGTACAGTGCCTTATACGCCTCAACAAAATGGTGTTGCTGAGAGGAAAAACAGGTCACTGACGAAAATGGCACGATGTATGGTCAAAAGTCAAGCTTTACCGCATTCTTTTTGGCTTGAGGCCATCATGTGTGCCACTTATGTACTTAACAAGTGTCCTACGAAAGCTTTGCAGTCTATTACTCCATATGAAGCATGGCATGATGGAAAGCCTTCTATTGAGCGCAGGCATGTTTTTGGCTGTTTGGCATATGCTTTGGTGCCACAAGTGCAGCGTAGAAAATTGGATGATAAGGCTGTCAAATTTATTTTTGTTGGTTATAGTGCTGAAAGCAAAGGTTACAGGTTGTATCATCCGCAAACAAAACATATTTTGGTTTCTCGGGATGTAGTGTTTGTGGAAGATTCTGTTCAGCCCTTGCTGTCATGTACTAGAGACAGTAATGTAAGCTCACAGGACATTTATGACACTTTGTTCCCTCTTTTCAGTGGTGGAAATACGAAAGTAAGTTCCAATGAGGCAAATGTACAGCCTACGGAGGTTTCTGAAAATGTTTTAGATCAGCCTATTACTGATGCAGATGTACATGATGTACTTGATGAGGAAAGGGCTGAAAATGAGCAGGCTAGAGGTATGCCAAAATGGTTGGTGCACACTTTGCGTGACACTAAATTGGATGCACCTTTGTCTAGTCGTACTCGTTCAGGCTCTCGCCATGCATCTTATGCATCAGATTGTTATGCTTTGGCTGTGTTTAGCTTACATGATGTTGAGGAGCCTCTGTCTTTTGATGAAGCACAGAATTCAGAAAATTGGATGGCTGCCATGCAATCAGAATATGATGCACTTATAGAGAATGACACATGGACTTTATGTGATTTGCCTCCTGGCAAAAAGTCCATTGGTACGAAGTGGGGTTACAAGTTGAAACGCAAGCCGGATGGTGAGATTGATCGCCATAAGGCTCGACTTGTTGCAAAGGGTTATGCACAGCAAAAAGGCATAGATTATGAAGAGACTTTTGCTCCCACTTGTTGTATGACTACTGTGCGTTTTCTATGTGCATTGGCAGCTCATTTTGGTTGGGATGTACATCAATCAGACATTGTTACTTCTTTCTTGAATGGTGACATATTTGAGGAAGTTTATGTAACGCAGCCTCGCGGTTTTGTCATAAAAGGACAAGAGGACAAAGTGTGCAAATGTAACAAGGCTTTGTATGGGTTGAAGCAATCTCCTCGTGCTTGGTATGAGAAAGCTGACACTCATTTGGTCAAACAAGGCTTTCGTAACAGTCCAACAGAAAGCACATTGTATGTAAAGCGTGAGGGTGATGTATTTCTCATCGTGGTTCTATATGTTGATGATTTGCTGATCACTGGACCAAATGAGAGACATATTTCTGAATTTAAGGCTGATTTGAATACTACTTTCAAGATGAAAGATTTGGGGCTGTTGCATCATTACTTGGGTATACAGTTTAAGCAATGTGATGGTGGTATTGCCTTGTGTTAGAAAAGTTACATAGAGACATTGCTATGTAAGTTTGGACTTGAGGATTGCAAACCTATTACCACTCCCATGGAAACAGGTTTGAAGTTGAGTCTACATGATGCTGGCGATCCTGCTGATGTCACTCTTTACCAAATTGCTGTTGGCTGCCTCATTTATGTATGCAACACGAGGCCGGATATTCAGTTTGCAGTCTCACAGGTAAGCAGATTTATGCATAGCCCAGGGTCTAAGCATTGGCAGGCTGTCAAGAGGATTTTCCGCTACCTTAGTGGCACTTTACATCTTGGCTTGTTTTATCCCAAGGGGGGATCATTGCCGCCAGACTTACATGCGTTTTCGGACTCAGATTGGGCTGGTTGTTTTGACACGCGAGTGTCCACAAGTGGTTTTTGTTTCATGCTTGGCAGTTCATGTATATCATTGTTCAGCGAGCCAGCAGAGGATCACACCCACATTTTTGCTCACACTCATCATTTTTGTAACCATTGATTGTAATAAATGTCTTTCCGACATTGATTTTTAATTGAGCCATTCATTAAGTAACGGGACTCAATTGAGTTTCCATCTTGTAATCCCGAAGTAATTTCACTTGCTGATGTAATTAGTTAGAGATGTTCTCACCTCCAAGGCTGAGGTATATAAGCCAAAGTTTTTGTAACCTAAGGGGATTCAAATTATTAATCAAAGTGAGTTTTTGAGCACCGTGACTGTGTCTGAGAGAGAGTGAGAGAGAGAGAGAGAGTCTTATCTACTTGCTACGCGAGCTACGGAGCCGCCATTGGAGAAGCGACACCGCCATTGTGTTAGCAACGGCAAGAGCTACGCACTGATACCAAGAGTGCGCGCTATCGGCTTCTATGTGTGGTAAGTTCCTACGAGCTTCGGTGTGAGTTTTCTTCCAACTCGTGTGTCGGAATAGAGCGTGCAGCATATCTATAGAACCACAACGAGTAGAGCTACACATTAGTACCATCGGGGTCAAGTTTCGGTCACCTGTATTTTTCGGCCTGTCTTCATACGCGTTTACCGCACGGAGTGATTATAGGTTGATTTTGCAATTCAAGTCTTAAGGGTGTTGTTCTTACCTAGTGTATAGACTTCCCCTTGAGTTTGAGATCGATTCAATGATTCTAGATCCTGTTTCGTATAGCATTCGTTCGTAGTACGGATTTCAGTCACTTGCGTATTTTAGAACTTAGATTGCATTTCCTTAGTAGTGATTGTCATTAGAAGGTCGAGTAGGTGATTTGACACCCACCTAGTTGTTTCCATGCACCTGCGGGTCAAGCTTCGTCCTCGTTTGACAAATTCTGTTGTTGGTTGAGTTCTCGCTATTTAGCTTCCGCTAGCGGCGTAACCGCCTTAACATTTGGCGCCGTTGCCGGGGACGAGAGCCCTAAGTAGGTGACCTTAGACTAATCCTATGAGGTGAGTCGTATAAACTACTTTGTATACTTTAGTTAGAAAAGATCTAGGAGTGGTGGACTCCGAAGATCTCGAGAGATACTAGGAAGTGGGGTATTCCTGGGTCTTCCGTGTTGACAGTATTTTTAGTTTAGCTTAGATTTGTTTGTTGTTTTGTTGGTGTTGAGTAGTTGTTGATAGAAGAAGAATTTGCTAGTCCGTGAGTGACAGTGGATATCTTTAAAGTCACAATTACCAAACCCATTTTATGATTAGGAATAGCTTAGGTAGGACTTCATTTGATCCTGATCTAGAGCTAATAATCATTGGAGTATTTGCTTGATATGGTTGATTGCATGTTAGATCACTAAACCGTCGAGTTAGTAGTGAAACTTGCAATAAACAAAAGTCAGAGAAATTTTCTGTGTATCTGGGAGTTGCTGAGCACTTGAGAAAGCTTTAGGAAGGATTCTGTGCCAAAAAACTTGAAATCTGCAACTTTAGACATCATACGCGTATGATGTCTAAATGACCAAACAGAGACCAAAACAGAAATTTTGACTTTACCAGAGTGTTCAAAAGGGGGGTTATACCCTAATTTCAACTTAAAACAAGAGCATTAACACTCAAAGAAACCCGAAAAGACAAGTCGGAGTCCAAGAAACGCAAAGAATAGGAAATTTTGGATTCAGATCTTGTTTTTACATTCAAACCTGACAAAAACACTTGAAACTCAATTATAAACATTGGAGAAGGCTTAAAACCAAAAATAGTCAAAATCTGGGACAAAAGACATCATACGCGTATAATGTCTTTTGGCACATCCACTGCTTATTTTTTATATCTGACTTGACAAGATTGTTACAAGCACTGTAGGAAGCATAAATATCAAGTTTTGACCCAAATTGATGAAAAAGACATCATACGCGTATGATGTCTTTGACCTAATTTTGGACATATTTTGATACTTTGCTAACACAGATCCATTGTAATAGCTGTCTAGAGGTTATATTTCAAGTTTCATCCCATTTGGATCACAATTGACCCAAAAAACAAGTCAAAAGCGGAAAATTGCCAAGAAAAGCTTAAATTAGCCATAACTTGCTCAAACAGAGTTCAAACTGAATTTTGTGAGTGGAAAGAGCATAAGGGGGCTACTGAGAGTGAGCATAACCAAAATAGTCTAAATCTGTGAAAAAAGACATCATACGCGTATAATGTCTTTTTCAGCATTACTGCAACAAAATTCTCACTTAATGAAACAGAAGTTGTCCAACTGACAAGATTAAACAATTGACCAAGTATCAATCAGTTTGGATCAATTCTGACCACAAAAACTTGGGAAAACAAATTGCCGAGACGAAAAAGTTAAAGTCCTTTAGGGGAATTGATGAATTTGAGATCGGGCAGGAACCTCCAGAATAACCAACCAAAACAAGGGGAACCAGCAAGTGTCATATCAACCGAGGGAAGTGTAAACCAAAGTTGGGTGCAACCATTAGAGCCGATCTTTGAAGGAAGTGTCTCTGATACTTCTTCGGAGAGATCTTACGAGATTTTCACCGAACACTTGGAACACTTGAACCTGAACAACAGAGAAAATAACAAAGATGGAATGGACCGCTATTGTGTAAAGATAGAGGCGAGACCTAGTGAGTTCAAGGACTTAGTGCCTGTGAGCTATAGCGGAGATAGATATCTAGATGACGAGGGTACCATGTACTTGGTAGTCCTAAACCCTAACATTGTGGACAAGTGGGGATTGATGGGCACCAAAGCCAAAGTAGATGAAGAACTTGAGGAGAAAGCACCAATAATGAACTTCCCTGATGCGAGGTTAAGAAGAGAGAATGAAACTACAAGGATCAACACTGATAACATCTATGTGGGGCTATACAAATATAATAATGGGGAGCAGGATCTCTATTATAGATGTGAAGAACCCTACACTGGAGAGTTGAAAGACCGAAAAAGACTTTATGTCTTTACCTACACAGAGGGATCGGAAGTGAAAATTGCCGCTTATGACAAGTATGGGAGGCAATACTCAACAATGGGCAAGAAACAATTAGAAGGATATACATACTTTGGGGGACCACTACATCAGTATTATGTTACTTCTAGCTCACAAAGACCAGCACCAACAAATGGAGTGCAAAACCCAATGACAACAGGAGGACAAAGAACTCAGGTTGCTGACTCTTTCAGCCAACCTCCGTACTCGAAGCCCGGACCAATGGGATCATTACATTCCAGAGAGTCAATGGATACGAATCAAGGTAGTGCAGTTCCAATCCCCACGTATACCACTCCAGGTCCAAGGTTCGAAGCGGAACCATCACATTTACCTCCTAGTAGTAGATTCAGGGCAGGGGAACCGATAAGGGTAACCCATGAAGTCCATGATGCTAGAGAAAGCTTTAGCCGGGACACAGGAGCAATGAGATTGGTAGCAGACCATAGACGTATGAGACCATCTCAAGTAGCGAAGTGTATGCCAAAGAAGTATGGTGGTTCGGGAGATCTGTATGCACATGTGTCACTCTTTAAGCAAGTCTTAAGAGCTGAGCAGATAACAGATTTCCATACACAATACGAGGGATTTGGTCTTACTCTAGAAGGTACGGCATTGACATGGTTTCAACCACTGAACATAGGGGGATTCCATGACATTGACCATTTGCTAAGAGAGTTTGCTGAGGAATTCTCAAAACGAGGGATTAAGCACAATACGGTCTCACAAATATATGCTTTTAAACAGAGAGAACACGAAAAAGTGAAGGAAGCTTCACTTCGCTTCAAACAATACATTGAGAGATGTCCAGTACGTGAACGACCACAAGTTGACAGACTATCTGTTCTCTTTATTGAGGGACTGAGGAACGACACTCTCAAGAAGGACTTGCACTTGAAAGCTTGTACAAGTTTCGAGCAAGTGACGAGAGAAGCATTGTACTTAGTGGATAACTGTACGGTTTATGGAGAGGTGTCAGCGGATACAGATTTCGCATCCAGTAGCTCTTCCTCCGTAGCGAGCGAGACTACCACTAAAAAGAATGTTCAAACAACAACCATGCCAAATGTAGAGCAAATGATAGAAGATGCTCTAAAAAGGATGACAGCATACCAAAAACCATTGCCAAAAACACTGAAATGGTGTGCTATTGAACAAAAATGGACAAACCATCCAATAGAGGAGAGCTATTACAACAAAGGGTATGTAAGGGAGCGTCAGTATGCACCTCCTGCTCAATTAGCACCACCTCAAGTACATCCAATACCTCGATACCCAACGGGAAATGTACCAGGACCTATGGGGATAGAAAGACCGCAACCGGTATTGGGACAACAACCACCTTTACCAGGAGAAAGACCAGTAGGCATTAGATATGCACCAACCTTAGAGAATCAGGAAGAACAAGCCCTAGTGCCTGTTCAAGCCTATTATGAAGAATCTGGTGCACACATGTCTCCAACTGTGTATTACCCACCAGAAGAACCCAAACAACCAGAACCATGGGGCATGATTGGGAATGTTGGAATACCAACAATTACAAGTGCTTCTAATGAAGAGAGATACAATTTGGACGCAAGAACATTGTTGTTCATAGCTCATGGAGGGTTAACAGGACAAAGACCATCCTATCCACAAAGGACGAATCAAATGGGACCAAGACCAGCACTAGGACCCTGTTACAAGTGTGGAGGTGACCATCTGATGAATGTTTGCCCACATACGGAAATCATTAGAATTAACGCTTATTGCACTGAGTGTGGGGTTACTCACTTCATTGAGGATTGTTCAAAGAATCCAAACAAAGTGCAAAAGACGACATTGAATATGCTAGAAACTATTCCTACCAGCAGTGGGTCTGAAAATGAAACTCTGATACCAACGCAAGTTGTTACTAGAGCTCAAGCTAAGAAAACCACTAGAGAACCTGAGAATGGAAAGTTAGCGACTGAAATGGTTAGTCAGGACCGCGGAGTCAGAAAAACACATGGAAAGCTAGAAAAGCACGCATGAAGTTGAGAAAAGAACGTGAAGACGCTATTCTAGCTGAGGAACTAAAGCAAACTAAAGATAGATTAGAAAAACTTGAGAGTCAAAACGGGAAACGAGAGATGAGCCCGGAAAGAACGAAACAAAAGAGTATCAAAGAAACAACGAGCTTAAGCTCAGGGGGATCAGTGCTAGTCGACAAAGTACACGAACCATTGGACGCACTGATGAGAGCTTACGAAGCTAGGTTAAAGAACAACCAAACACAAGAACAGAGGTGGATGACATACCCAAACGCGGAATTGGAAAAGCAGAGACTTGAAATGTGCCAGAGAATGATCAAGACTGCACAAGCCTTATTAGAACCACCAAAAGAAACAATGAATTGTGGATCGGAAAACCCAATTCAGCAAGAGATTATTGTTTCACGGGTAGCTGAAAAGACTCCCAGTGCACAAAAGCCTGAAAATACACACAAGGATCACCACATAGTGTTGAACACAACCGATCAGGAGATAGAGAGTTTTCATCCAGTCATACAGAGGTCTTACGGAAGAGATGAGGAATACAATGAATTTTGGAAACAAGTGAGAGAGGCAAACTTTGCAAACGAGCTAAGTTGCCAAGCTAATCAGACAAATTGGGAAAAGGACATCAGGAATCCTCCCATAGTGGAATTTGAGGCAGGATCTCAAGTGGACTTGGATCTGCAATTTTATTGGGGAGATGGGGGCTCTGTTAGAACAATGGAGAGCAAACCTCATTCACTGAATACCTTACCTTCATACTTAGGAGAGTATGAAGCAAAATCCGAGATTAGAGCACTTCCCTCACGAAGAATCTCATCAGAAAAAGTCATGGACTCGCAAGGATTGATAGAGATCTTGTCAACACCAGTGACATGCACTATCACTCTAGCTGAGCTTTTGAGGCTAAGACCACATATGTGGACCACTGTAGGAAAATGCTTGGAGAAATTTGGGGTAAAAGACCCAACATCGAGACTGCAAGAGGGTATACAAGAGCTGAGTAAACCACAAAAGAATGCTAAGCCTGTACCCTTAAACAAGGTCGGAGAGTATTGCGAAGGTGAAGAGGGGAATACAACCTTACCAGTTGAATTCCAAGGAGTAAACACGATGGCAATACTAGACAGCGGAGCTGGGGTAGCCATTGCTACAAAAGAAATCTGGAAAAAATGGGGGAAACCAGCAATAAGGAAGACTAGGTTGAAACTCCAATTAGCAGATGGACACATGGAGAAACCTATGGGGTTATTAGAGAAAGTTGTAGTGACTTCTTGCGGCATTGAATACGAACATACTTTTGCTATTGTCGATTTTGGCAAGGAGAATAACTATGATATCATACTGGGAAGACCATTCATGAGACAGTTGAAAATGGTCCAGGATTGGGGCTACAATCACATATACCTGAGAAATATGGAAACCACTACACGTGTGAACCTGAAAGACCATAGCTACAAAGATGTGAACCGAACACCGGTGGAGGAGTTTGATTCAGCTACTTTGGCGGGATCCGAATTTCCAGCTTGGTTAGGTAAACCCAAGGAGTTATGGATGTGTGGAGCTTCTAAATGTGGAAGTCTGAAACGAGAAGAATATGTTTTAGAAAGGGCCATCGAAGACGAAACTTATATAGGAGAACCCTTTTCCAGAGGACACACTTGAACCATTAGAATGGACACATTCTAGCAACCCTAGATGTTTGTGCAATTCCGGATGGTCCCACAACAAAATTTTGCGACAAGGACGGGTACGACGTGGTTCCGTACTTCATGTTGAGAACTGTACTCGAAAAAGAAACTGAAAAGAACGATACACTGGAAAAGGAAGATGAAGAGGAGGTGTTTCACGACATTCCCGATCATCCTAAGTGGGGAAATGAAGCAGACAACGAGTCAACGGACAATTCAAGTGGAAACGAAGAAACTATAACGGATGTCCGATTTTATGATTTTCCGAACCAAACTAAACAACGCCAGAAACGCTATAGAGCAAAGAGAAAAACAAAGGGGGTTAGAACCAATCCGATGCCTAGAATAAGAGGAAAAAATCAATTCCTAATGCTAGTAAAGGCGGAAGATTGTGTTAAGGACAAGATTTCTGGAAGAATGAGAGGCAATGATCAAAAGAGCTTACGAAAAGACAAAAGAGGCTCAAGAAATCGAGTTCAAAGGAATGGAACGAAAACTGAAACTGAAAAATCA